>NC_073384.1:21411190-21466190 GCF_028641065.1 Leucoraja erinaceus
CTCAACCGACGTTAGCTCCAGCTACTTCAGGTCAGTTGTGATGCTTTGATTTACAGTGACAATCCGTAATAGGGTTCTGATGCTCCTGTTCCTCCCATGAATGTTCTTTCCTCATTTTGTCCAGTGTTGATTTGGGTGTGGGTTGTGTTCTGTGACAAGGATAGGCTTCATTACCAGAGATCCCTTGGCTTTCAGGTGTCCTGTTCTGCATTTGTCGGAACTATCATTGGCAGATGCTCCTCATCGTCTTCTATCCGTCCTCCGGCACCTACCGAGGGCCCGTCTTCATCCAACCTCCAGAACACACGGCAGGCCCTTCTCCAGCTTCTGAATCCTCTCTTGAATGGCACACCTTGTGTGCTGTTGAGTCCTGGCTGTGTCGTTTCCACTTCATCATCACTGGTGGTTTCTTTTCCTCCATGTTGAATTGGTGATGGCTCCATCTTCAAGCAAGTAGATGCATCTTTCCTGGAGATTCTGTCTTGCTTGCAGAGTCCTTTCTGAGTTGGTTAGGCTACTTGACAGCTTTCTTCATGCTTTGCCCTGATGGTGAATCCAATGACACTGGAAAGAAGAGTCCAGCTTGGTTCCCCATCGATATTAGCTCCAGCTCCTACTGGTCAGTTATGATGCCTTGATTTTCCAAGAGACTATCTGTGGTAGGGTTCTGATGCTGCTGTTCCTTCCATGTATGTTTTCTGCTCAGTTATTTCCACTTCGTTTTGTCTAGTTTTGACTTGGATAGGGTGTTTGTCCTCTGACAATGATAGGCTTCATTACCAGAGATCCCTTAGCTTTCAGGTGTCAGATGTCTTTAAAATTATGAGAGGGTTAGACAGAGTTGATGTGGATCAGCTTTTCCCTTTGAGAATAGGGAAGATTCAAACAAGACGACATGACTTCAGAATCAAGGGACAGAAGTTTAGGGGTAACATGAGGGGTAGCAGTGTGGAATGAGCTTACAGTGGAAGTGGTGGAGGCAGCTTCGTTGGTATCATTTTAAAATAAATTGGATAGGCATATGGATGAGAAGGGAATGGAGGGTTATGGTATGAGTGCAGGCAGGTGGGACTAAGGGAGAAAAGTTGTTCGGCACGGACGTGTAGGGCCGAGATGGCCTCTTTCCGTGCTGTAATTGTTATATGGTTATTCAGCATTTGTTGTACCTACGATTGCCACATGCTCCTCTTCCTTACCTTCTCTCCGACACCCACCGTGGGCACGTCCTCAACCGCCAAGTCCTCTATTGGACAACAATGTCAGCCTTTCTCTAATGTTAAAAGATTTCCAGAAATCTTTAACTGACATTTTACAATCACCAGTAGCCTTTATTACAGCATAAAATGTTTTGTTGAGGTAACATTTAAACATGCAAATCACAATATATGTCAATATAACAACTAATTTCGATATTTGTTATTGCTTAGCTGTTTACTGTTGAATTGGTGAGGGTTTCAATCATTGGTAAAAAGATGCATTATTCCTGGAGATTCTGCCTTGGAGCAGAGTCCTCCCAGAGCTGGTCAGGCTATTTGACATTTTTCTTCTGGCTTCGCCCTTCTGGTGAATCCAATAACACTACAAAGAGGAGTCCAGCTTGGTTCTCAACAGACATTAGCTCCAGCTCCTTTTGGTGAGTTGCGATGCCTCGGTTTTCCCAGAGACAATCCGTAGTAGGATTTTGATGCTCCTGGTCCTCCCATATATGTTCCTTCCTCATTTGTCCATTTGATTTGTGTTATTCCATGTTGTATTGGTGATGGCTCCATCTTCAAGCAAGTAGATGTATCATTCCTGGAGATTCTGTCTTTCTTGCAGAGCCCTTTCTGAGTTGGTCAGGCTACTTGACATCTTTCTTCTGGCTTTGCCCTGATGATGAATCCAATGACACTACAAAGAGGAGTCCAGCTTGGTTCCCCATCGTCGTTAGCTCCAGCTATTTCTGGTCAATTATGATGTCTTGGTTTTCCAAGAGACAATCTGTGGTAGGGTTCTAATGCTGCTGTTCCTCCCATGTATGTTTGCTGCTCGGTTATTTCCCCTTCCTTTTTTCTAGTGTTGACTTGGATCGGGTGTTTGTCCTCTGTCAAGGATAGGCTTCATGACCATAGATACCTTGGCTTTCAGGTGTCACTTTCAGCATTTGTTGTACCTACCATTGCCACATGCTCCTCTTCTTTATCTTCTCTCGGACACCCACAGCATTCATCACTGTGGTGGATGTTTGTGTAAAATGTTTATTGTGGTTGTGTGTTCTTTATTACTGTACTGCTGCTGGCAACCCAAATTCCACCGACCTTGGTTGTGTGGCAATTAAATTATATCAATGCCATTACTAATAAATTATGACACCTGCTATCAAGTCTCAACATCAATTCTTCACCTGAACTATACTTGCATATTTCTTAATTCAGCATTACAAATAGAGAAATAGGACATAGACATAATAAATGCAATCAGACTTAGGGAGTAAAATATTCATCGTCTCTTACCAGACCTTTAGTTGCACTGGACGAAGGAAAGTTTTAGATGTACTTCATCTTCTCGGACAGGGAACAATTTTCTCCGTGGACGGATCACGTGCAGGATCACGTCCACAACCTGGCCAAGTTAAGCACACTGGCCTTCAGTGGGTCTATGACAGCTGAGCTCCGGTAGCACTGATCTCATCCATCAGATGGCCTCCCTAAGGAGCACCTCGTGGGATTCCAGGCAGGGCGGGTGAAGCAGATCCACGGTATGACCTACAATACAATTGAGTGGTGTCAGAACAATCATCTCTCTCTGCCTTTGTAATTGTTGCCTTCACTAATGCACTGACAGATCCATCACAAATACTGCCCACCCCACCATTGAATGGACCTACAGGAAGTGCTGGTACAACCGAACTCTGGTCCATCCTTCTGTCCAGAGCAATCACCCGTGTGGGGGAGTTGGATTGCTGGAAGCACTGAATGGAACAGCACTAGGTCAGGGCTCAAAATTAACGGTTGCCCAGGTGCCATTGACCACTCAAAGTGCAGCCGGGCAACCTAAATGCAGACTCATTTTGCCTGGCTTGGCAATCAAATACTGGTTTATACAGACTCAAAAAAACTGGAGTAACTCCGCGGGTCAGGCAGCATCTCTGGAGAATAGAAACGTGACATTTCTTGTCGGTGGCGGCGGCTGTATTCGTCTAGCATCTTCGATTGTGGGGCAAAGATACTAGGTGCGTGGTGGTGAAGGATCGGAGCGAATGACGGGCTCCGAACAGCAACAGAGGCTCCATCGCCTCCTCCTCCCGCACCCCGCCCGGCGGAAGGGACCTCCCTCTCCCCCCGGCCTCGGCGTGCGAGAGAGGGGTTGTGAAAGCACCGTTAGCGTATTCGCAAGCATCGGCCGCTATTGTCCTGATAGCGGCCACTGCTTACAAATCCGCCAACGGCACTTTCACAACCCCTCTCGCACGCCGAGGCCGGAAGGGAGAGAGGGAGGGGGAGGCGGAGGACTCCATCCGCCGTCTGAAGCAGCTGCACGACAGATCCCATAGCTCTAGGATCTTTTAGCTGCACCGCTCGGCCCCGCACTTTCCTGTCAGCTGGCGGCAAGGGACTGCCAAGGCAGAGGGACGATGTTGTCCGAGGAGCGCTGACCTTCCTTCCCCACTCTGCACCTTCTCTCTTGTACGCCCCCCCCCCCCTTATCCTGGGACCCCTCCTCTCCATCCCGCACTGATCCCCATTCCCTCCTCCATTCAGTCCCTCACTGACATCCCCTGTGCTCCACTCCCCATCTACCCCCCCCAATCTATTCATCACCCTACCCACCTCGCATTGATTTTCCTGCCACCCCCCCATCCATCCTACACTGACCCCCCCCTACCCATCCATCCTGCACTTCTCCCGCCATTCACACTGCACTGATCCTCCCATTCATCCCGTACTGACCCACCTTCCATTTACCCTGCACCAATCTATCCCATTCATCCTGTAGTGAACTCCCCATTCATCTTTTACTGACCCCCCCATTCATCCTGTACTGATCCCCTCATTCATTCCGTACTGATCCCCATTCATCTTTTACTGAACCCCCCATTCATCTCGTACTGATCCCCTCATGCATCCTGTATTGATCCCCCATTCATCCTATACTGATCCTCATTCATCCTGTAATGATCCCCCATTCATCCTGCACAGACCCTCCGATCCACTGTCCTGACCCCCCCCCCCCCCCCCCAATTCATCCCGTACTGATCCACCCCCATTCAACCTGTGCTGCCCCCCCCCCCCCCCCCCCCAATCCATCCTGCACTGACCCCCCCCCCCCATTCAAGAAGATGGGGGACAGGAACAGTTTGAAGAAGGGTCTCGACCCGAAACTTTGCATATATTCCCTTAGCTCCATAGATGCTGCCCTCACCCACTGGATTTCTCCAGCATTTTTGTCTACTCGCATTCATCCTGTAATGATCCCCCCCCATCCTTCCGTACTGACCCCCCCAATTCCACACCACTGACATCTCCCCTCACAATTTTACATACTCCAACCAACACGTACTAATTCACCTGCCTCATTCCATCCATTCCACACCGATTGCCTTCTCAAATCCCCTACTGCCATCTATCCACCCCGCACTGATTCACACACCCCGACCCTATTGTGCTTCATGGTCTTCAGAGCGAACATTGACTATGTTTGAGAACAGAATGCAATCAAATGTGTTTTAATTCCCAATGTTATTATTTGTTTTGACACCTTTAAACATATTACCAAAGGAACATTTGCTGCAGTTATGTTCTTTGGCCATCTCGTCAGTTAGTGTAATGTTTAACCTGTCAGATGGGTATAGTCAGTTTTAACAGCTATTATCATAAAATGCCTTTAGAAATTTCCTTGCAACCTGTATATTTTGTTATGGATAAATTATGGGGGAAGCCAGAGCGTTTCTGTGCCAATAGCAATAACGACCCATGCTATGGCCATGTCATGGTAATTTTCGGTCCTTCACAGAAAACATGCTTGCATCAGTTGCAATGTGTAAAAAGAGTTGAGATATTGTATTATAATTTTGCTGCATGTCATTGCGGTATATATAATGTCTTGCTTGGTGAATACGTTAAAATTGTGACTTTATTTGAAGCAGAAATAATATGTGAATGTAGACAAAAGTGCTGGGAGAAACTCAGCAGATGCGGCCGCATCTATGGAGCGAAGGAAATGGGCAACGTTTCAGGCCAAAACCCTTCTTCAGACTGATGGATTTCGGCCTGAAACATTGCCTATTTTGTTCGCTGCATAGATGCTGCTGCACCAGCTGAGTTTCTCAAGCACATTTGTCTACCTTTGATTTTCCAGCATCTGCAGTTCCTTCTTGAACATAATATGAACCCTTCATTGAGCATAATTCCAACTGGTAACTACGCGCTTCATCCAAGCACATTATCACACGCTTCATGCAAACCGTCTTAAATGACCACCTAAACTGTCATTTGGCAACCTAAAAAGCTGTCAAGGTTGCCCAGCTGTCAACAGGGAATAAAAGTTAAGCGGGAGCCCTGTAGGTGGGGAGTGATGAGACCTGGCGCAGCGCACCTATCAGAGGGATCTTGAAGTTGTGGAGCTTCCTGTGGACATGCGGCTCCATGACTGGAGGTAGGAGCCGGGCCCGTCCGCCACTTAAAGGCTTGCAGCACCCGCCCCCAACGCTGATCGGACCTCGGGCTTATTCCAATCAGCATGAACAGATATTTGTGCAGAAAACCAAATCTGAGAAAGTTTCTGCTGTTGGCGAAGCCCACGCCCACAGCAAGTACAGCACGAGTGGACAACCCCTCATGTAAACAAGCTGCTCCAGTAAACAACCCCCCCCCCTCCCCCGACTAAACAGTTACAAAAACACAGAGTAAAACAAACCATTAGTAAAAAGCTTCCTTCAATTAAAAAACCCATCCCAAGTTAAAAAAAACCTACAAGTTAAAAACACACACCTCAAGTAACTCTTTCAAAATGGGGAATTACAGACCAGTTAGTCTAACATCAGTAGTGGGGAAACTGCTAGTCAACTATTAAAGATGGGATAGCAGCACATTTGGAAAGTGGTGAAATCATTGGACAAAGTCAGCATGGATTTATGAAAGGTAAATCATGTCTCACGAATCTTATAGAATTTTTCGAGGATGTAACTAGTAGAGTGGATAAGGGAGAACCAGTGGATGTGTTATATCTGGGCTTTCAGAAGGCTTTCAGAAGGCTTTCGACAAGGTCCCACATAAGAGATTAGTATACAAACTTAAAGCACATGGTATTGAGGGTTCAGTATTGACGTGGATAGAGAACTGGCTGGCAGACAGGAAGCAAAGAGTAGGAGTAAACAGGTAATTTTCAGAATGGCAGGCAGTGACTAGTGGGGTACCACAAGGCTCAGTGCTGGGACCCCAGCTATTTACAATATATTAATGATTTGGATGAGGGAATTGAATTGAATGCAACATCTCCAAGTTTGCGGATGACATGAAGCTGGGGGGTCAGTGTTAGCTGTGAGGAGCATGCTAGGAGGCTGCAAGGTGACTTGGATAGGCTGGGTGAGTGGGCAAATGCATGGCAGATGCAGTAGAATGTGGATAAATGTGAGATTATCCACTTTGGTGGCAAAAAAACAGGAAAGTAGATTATTATCTGAATGGTGGCAGATTAGAAAAAGGGGAGATGCAACGAGACCTGGGTGTCATGGTACACCAGTCATTGAAAGTAGGCAGGCAGGCGCAGCAGGTAGTGAAGAAAGCGAATGGTATGTTAGCAGTCATAGCAAAAGGATTTGAGTATAGGAGCAGGGAGGTTCTACTGCAGTTGTCCAGGGTCTTGACACCTGGAGTATTGCATACAGTTTTGGTCACCTAATCTGAGGAAAGACATTCTTGCCATAGAGGGAGTACAGAGAAGGTTCACCAGACTGATTCCTGGGATGTCAGGACTTTCATATGAAGAAAGACTGGATAGACTTGGCTTGTACTCGCTAGATTTTAGAAGATTGAGGGGAGATCTTATAGAAACTTAAAAAATTCTTAAGGCGTTTGACAGGCTAGATGCAGGAAGATTGTTCCCGAAGTTGGGGAAGTCCAGAAGAGGGGGTCACAGTTTAAGGATAAGTGGGAAATCTTTTAGGACCGAGATGAGAAAAACATTTTTCACAGAGTGGTGAATCTCTGGAATTCTCTGCCACAGAGGGTAGTTGAGGCCAGTTCATTGGCTATATTTAAGAGGGTTAGATGTGGCCCTTGTGGCTAAAGGTATCAGGGGGTATGGAGAGAAGGCAGGTACAGGATACTGAGTTGGATGATCAGCCATGATCACATTGAATGGCGGTGCAGGCTCGTAGGTCCGTATTGCTTACTCCTGCACCTATTTTCTATGTTTTTATGTAACAACAAAAGTAACCAATGAGTAGAAACAAGTAAACAAAAGAAATAACAACCAGGTTTCCCATTGATGTTGTCTCCGTCTCCAGCTACTTCTGGTCTGTGATGTCTTGGCTTTTCCCGGAGATAATCTGCATCAATTTTGCTGCTCTTGCTCTTGGTTTTTCCTGGATGGATCTTTTCTTTTCATTTGGTATCTCTTTCTCTTTCACTTTCTTTCAGCCAGTATTGAATCGCTGGTGGGGGATCCCATCCCTGGCAAGGAGAGACTTCATTATCAGATATTCACTGGCTTTATATGACACTCATCCTACTGTCAAAATTCTTATCATAGCCATTGCAAAGAAACGCTTTTAGCAAATGAACAGACATTTGATCCATCGCCGATTAGCACAGGAATTCATCATAACACTCATCTCAACACGATTCTTTAAGTGTTACCATACTTACCCTGGTAGTCGGCCTCAGGCGATGACTATCGCCTGCCAGCGTGCTCAAAGGCTTATTTCTGCACTTTACCTTCGGGTGGCTCTTGCAAGAGCTATGGTTGGACCAGGCGGGGTAAGTTTGCAGACACGCCTATGTCTTCGAGTATAATGGTGACTGGCGGATTGAACCGTGCATAGATTCGTGTCCTCACCAGTAAAAAGTCGCCTCGACTAAAAAACACACCTTGAGAAACAAAACAGTATAAATATACATAAAAAGTCAGCGTGGACCAAGCAAACACCCATCTGCAATAAACAGCTGGCTTAGACTAAAATTCACACGAATAAAAAAAGAAACACGTAAAACACACGCTTCAACAAAAAAAACAGAGGCAGAAAAAGTAAAAAGCCTGCCTCGAATAAAAATTCCAGTAAAAAAATACCTCAAGTAAAAACCCCGTCAAAAGTAAACATAGAAAATAGGTGCAGGAGTAGGCCATTCGTCCCTTCGAGCCTGCACCGCCATTCAATATGATCACGGCTGATCATCCAACTCAGTATCCCGTACCTGCTTTCTCTCCATACCCCCTGATCCCCGTAGCCACAAGGGCCACATCTAACTCCCTCTTAAATATAGCCAATGAACTGGCCTCAACTACATTCTGTGGCACTGAATTCCAGAGATTCACCACTCTGTTAAAAATGTTTTTCTCATCTCAGTCCTAAAAGATTTCCCCTTTATCCTTAAACTGTGACCCCTTGTTCTGGACTTCTCCAACATCGGGAACAATCTTCCTGTATGTAGCCTGTCCAACCGCTTAAGAATTTTGTAAGTTTCTAAAACATGCCCCCTCAATCTTCTAAATTCTAGCGAGTACAAGCCGAGTCTATCCAGTCTTTCTTCATATGAAAGTCCTGACATCCCAGGAATCAGTCTGGTGAACCTTCTATCTACTCCCTATGGCAAGAATGTGTTTCCTCAGATTAGGAGACCAAAACTGTATGCAAGACCCTGTACAACTGAAGTAGAACCTCCCTGCTCCTATACTCAAAAGTAAAACCCATAACTTGAGTGAAAAGCACATCCAGTTAAATAAAAAACATACAGAGTAAAAAATGAGACCAATGAGTAACAAGAGCGACCAACCTGGTTCCCCATTGATGTTGTCTCCATCTCCAGCTACTTCTGGTCTGTGATCTCTTGGCTTTTGGCATGAGCTGAATCAGTTTAAGCTGCTCTTGCTCTCTTGGGATTTTCCTGGATGGATATTTTCTTTCCATTTGGCATTTCTTTCACTTTCTTTTAGCCAGTATTGAGTCGCTGGTGGGGGTTCCCATCCCTGGTAAGGAGAGACTTCATTATCAGATATTCGCTGTTTTATTTTGATGCTCGTCCTCCTGTCAAAATTATCATCAGAGCCATTGCAAAGAAACAGCTTTTAGCAACTAAACAGACATCTGATCCATCGCCTATTAGCAGGAATTCATCATAACACTCATCAACACAAACACGATTCTTTAGGTTGTACCATACTCACCATGGTAGTCGGCCTCAGGTGATCACTATCTGCTGCCAATGGGCTCAAGGGGGGGGCTTATTCTTGCACCTTACCTTCGGTGGCTCTTTCAAGACCTACGGTTGCACCTGGCGGGGTAAGCTTGTAGACGCGCCTATGTCTTAGAGTATAACGGTGACTTGCGGATTGGATGGTGCGCAGATTTGTCCTCACCAGTAACCACACCTCGTGGGAAAAAAAGTTTTTTTTTTTTTTTTAAAAAGCACGAATAAAAAGCCTGCCTCGACTAAGCAAACAACAATCCCCAATAAAAAGTTGGCTTTAACTAAAATTCACACGAGTAAAAAAAAAAAAATTACTATCAGCCATTGCAAAGAAGCAGCTTTTAGCTACTGAACAGACATTTGATCCATCGCCTTTTAGCACAGGAAATCATAACACCGTTATACTAGACTTTTGCCTGAACAGTCAGTGACCCATAGCATTGTGTTTAAAGCCCAATGCGCTGTGGCCAGTAATGCTATATTGAGAACCGATAGCACTGCAGCTGATAACTCTTTGTTTAAATTTCAACACGTTAAGCCGACAGCGCTGTTTAAACCTTTCAGCATTAAACCGGCAGCACCGTATATTACATTTACGCGCCAAGTCTGAAGCGCTGTGGGTATTGATTTGAGCTCCGTCTTTAGCGCTGCGTATTGATTTTCGCAACAAGTCTGTAACGCTGTGTGTATTGATTTGTGCACCGTCTGCAGCACCATGTGTACTGATTTGCGCACCATCTGTAACGCTGTGTATTGATTTGCGCAACAAATCTGTAACGCTGTGTGTATTGATTTGCGCACCAAGTCTGTAACGCTGTGTGTATTGATTTGCGCACCAAGTCTGTAATGCTGCGTGTATTGATTTGCGCACCAAGTGGATTAATTTGCACACCAAGTCTGCAGCACCATGTGTATTGATTTGTTATTCACGAAGACTGTAACGCTGTGTGTATCGATTTGTGCACCGTCAGCAGCACCATGTGTATTGATTTTTTATTTGCACCAGTCTGTAACGCTGTGTGTATCGATTTGTGGATTGTTTGCAGCAGTGTATTGATTTTTTGTGCCAAGTCTGCAGCGCCGTGTGTATTGATTTGCGCACCGTGGATTGATTTGCTGCAGTGTATTGATTTGCGCACCAAGTGGATTGATTTGCGCAGTGTATTGATTTGTGCACCAAGTGGATTGATTTGCGCACCGTGGATTGATTTGCACACCAAGTCTGCAGCACTGTGTGTATTGATTTGCGCACCGTCTGTAATGCTGTGTGTATTGATTTGTGCACCGTGGATTGATTTGCGCACCAAGTCTGCAGCACTGTGTGTATTGATTTGCGCACCAAGCCTGCAGCACCATGTGTATTGATTTTTTGTTCACCAAGTCTGTAACGCTGTGTCCATTGATATGCGCACCAAATGTGTAACGCTGTGTGTATTGATTTGCGCACCAAGTCTGCAGCACCATGTGTATTGATTTGCGCATCAAGTCTGCAGCACCATGTGTATTGATTTTTTATTCACCAAGTCTGCAGCACCGTGTGTATTGATTTTTTGTTCACCAAGTCTGTAACGCTGTGTGTATTGATTTACGCACCTAGTCTGTAACGCTGTGTGTATTGATTTGCACACCAAGTTTGCAGCACCGTGTGTATTGATTTGCGCACCAAGTCTAGCGCTGTGGGTATTGCTCTACATCCAGTCTGCAGCTGATAGCGCTTCGTTCCCAAAGGAAGGGGGCGGGGCTTGCTGGGATGCAGTCCCATGCCATTGGTTATAGTTTGAATTTGGGAGCAGCGCTATTGGCCAGGCCTTACTGGCGGTTATTTCAACAGCTGATTTCTTACCTGTATAAAGGCAGGTGCCAGGAAGCCACAAGTTAGTTCATGTACGAGAGGGGTTCACCGATGGGCTGGGTCGCGATCAGCGCCACGGATGGAGGCAGAGAGAGCTGTGCTGCTGTAAAACAGACCCCGCGCATAACAAGACAAGTATTGTTTTGTTCTCTCTCTCGCCAATAAATCTGATTTGTAACTACACTGATGAGTGAGCCTTTCTCTATTCTACTAGTCAGATCCTTGAACCTGTTTCTTTGTAACACACCCATCAACACAAGCACAATTCTCTAATTGTTATCATACTCACCCTGTTTGTCAGCCTCAGGTGAGAACTAACTCCTGCCAGTGGGCTCAAAAGCTTATTCCTGCACCTTACCTTCGCTGGCTCTTTCAAGAGCTATGTTTGGACCAGGCGGGTGAAGTACATAGACGCGCCAATATCTTTGGGTAAAACTGTGGCTCACGTCATGGACTGTGCGCAGATTCACGTCCTCACCGGTAAAAAGTCCACCTCAACAAAAAAACACCTTTAGAAAAAAAACACACCGAATTAAAAAACACAACACAGTAAAAACACCTGCTTCAACTAAGCAAACATCCATCTCCAATAATAAAAAACCAGGAGAAATTCACAAGTAAAAAGCCTGCCCCGACTTAAAATGACACACCTTGAAGAAAAAAAATGTTAAAACTCACTTCACACCTCAAATAAAAATCCCACCCTGATTTTAAAAAACATACCTCAAGTAAATAAAATGATCAAAACGCCCGTGTTAAAAGGTAAAATAGATGTAACTGGTAAAAAGCACATCGAGGTAAAAAAAAAAAAAAAAAAAAAACATACTGCGATTAAAGACAAGAGTAACCAATGTGTAATATGGGCTAACGATGGGAGCTGGTGACCGAAGTGGCTCCGTAACTGGCGGCAGGAACCGGGACCGTCCGTATTGCACCACCCCCAACTGATCAGCCCTCCTGCTTCGTTCAATCAGGGACGGATTTTTGAGCGGGAAACCGAAGTGGAGGAGGCTTCTGCAGCGTTACATGTACAGCTCGAGTGGACCAACTCTCATGTAAACAACTCCCCCCCCCCCACCCCACCCCCACCACTAAACAGTTACAAAAACACCTCGAATAAAACCAACCAACTCGAGCTAAAAAATCCGAATTAAAAAGGCCGCCTCGACTAAATAAACACCCATCTCCAATAAAACGTTGACTTCGGCTAATAATCGCAATTAAAATGTCCCCGTCATATAAACAACCTGCACCAGTAAACCACCCCGACTAAACACCCAACCCGATTAAACTAAACAACAACCCCGACCAATGTTAAACACTTCGAGTAACACATCCAACACGTAAAAAAGAGTAAAAGCTCAGCTCGAAGAAAAACACACCTCGAGTTAAAAATGCATGTCGAGTAAATAGAAACCACGAGTAAAAAGCGTGCCTCGTCTCAAACCCCCACCTAGAGTTAAAGAAAGCACCCCGAGTAAAATCAACCAGTGTAAAGCCTGCCTCGAGTAAATATACACCTCGTTAAAAAAGACTAGATAACACCTTGAGTTAAAACACACGCCTCGAGATACAAAGGTGCAACATTACCCGCTTGACAATCCTCGAGTAAAAAGCACATCGAGTTACAAAACACACCCAGAGTAAAATAACAATAAGTCCACCTCGACTAAAAAGTAGTCAGCCTTTTAAACACTCGCAGCATCCGCCCGCAACCAAAGATCTTTGCCCCCCCAATGCTGATCGGACCCCGGGCTTCGTCCAAATAGCACGAACGGTTTTTTGTTCGAGCCTGGCTCCAGTAAACCAGCCCGCCTAAACATCCACCCCGACTAAATAACCACCGCCCAGTTTCAAAAACACCTTGAGTAAAACAACTAACGATTGAAAAAAACGAGCAAGAAAGCACAGCTCGGGTTTAAACCCCTTTCTCGAGTTAAAATAAACCACATCTTTCTAACCCTTTCCAATCTAAGGACACACCCAAATGCCTCTTGAAAGTTGTAATTGTACCCACCTCTACCACTTCCTCTAGCAATTCATTCCATATACCCTCAGTTATATAATTTTAAAAAAAATCACACCTCGAGTGAAAAAAAAACTCAAGTCACAAAACATACCTCGAGTAAAAAAAACACCTTGAGGAAAAAAAAGCAGACACCGAATTAAAAAACACAAGAGCACAGTTTAAAAAAATGCCCGCCTCAACTAAGCGAACATCCATCTCCAATAAAATGCTGGAAAAATTCACAATTCACAAAAGCCCGCCCCGACTTAAAAAGACACACCTTGAGGAAAAATAATTTAAAACTCTGCTTCACACCTCAAATAAAAATCCCACCGAGATTAAAAAAAAAACATACCTCAAGTAAATAAAACGAGTAAAAAAACCCGAGTTAAAAAGTTAGTGTTAAAAAGTAAAATAGAAGTAACTGTAGTAAAAAGCACATCGAGGTAAAAAAAAAAACCAGAAATAAAACATACTG
The DNA here is from genome assembly GCF_028641065.1 of Leucoraja erinaceus. Classification (NCBI taxonomy): domain Eukaryota; kingdom Metazoa; phylum Chordata; class Chondrichthyes; order Rajiformes; family Rajidae; genus Leucoraja; species Leucoraja erinaceus. The sequence goes on from NC_073384.1 coordinate 21,424,915, forward strand.
CGATGAAAGACAAGAGTAACCAATGTGTAACATGGGCTAACAATGGGAGCTGGTGACCACGACGTTCCTTCACCCAAGTGGCGGCAGGAGCCGGGACCGTCCGTATTGCACCACCCCTAACTCTGATCGGCCCTCCGGCTTCGTTCAATCAGGGACGGATTTTTGAGCGGGAAACCGAAGTGGAGAAAGTTTCCGCAGCGCTACATGTACAGCTCGAGTGGACCAACTCTCATGTAAACCCCCCCACCCACTAAACAGTTACAAAAACACCTCTAATAAAACCAACCAACTCGAACTAAAAAATCCGAATTAAAAGGCCGCATCGACTAAATAAACCTCCATCTCCAATAAAACGTTGACCGACTAAAAATCGCAATTAAAATGTCCCCGTCATATAAACAACCTGCACCAGTAAACCACCCCGACTAAACAACCACCCCGATTCAACTAAACAACCACCCCGGCCAATGTTACAAACACCTCGAGTAACTCATCCAACGCGTAAAAAGAGTAAAAGCTCAGCTCGAAGAAAAACACACCTCGAGTTAAAAACGCATGACGAGTAAATAGAAACCACGAGTAAACAGCTCGCCTCTCCTCAATCCCCCACCTCAAGTTAAAGAAAGCACCCCGAGTAAAATCAACCGGCACAAAGCCTGCCTCGAGTATATAAACACCTCGTAAAAAAAACTTTTAACTAAAGTTAAAACACACGCCTCGAGACACAAAGAACGAGTAACATTACCCCCCTTGACAAACCTCGAGTAAAAAGCACATCGAGTTACATCCCGAGTAAAATAACAATAAGTCCGCCTCGACTAAAAAGTATTTATGTTTAAGAATGAACTGTAGATGCTAGAAAAGCGAAGGTAGACCAAAATGTTGGAGAAACTCAGCGGGCGAGGCAGCAACTATGGAGCGAAGGAAATAGGCAACGTCTCGACCAGAAACGTTGTCTTTTTCCTTCGCTCCATGATAGATGCTGCCTCACCCGCTGAGTTTCTCCAGCATTTTGGTCTACCTTCGACTAAAAAAGTACAACTAAAAATCACACCTCGTGTAAAATTCCCACCGTGTTAAAATAAAACATACCTCGAGTAAAATGCCCAGGCCAAAGTTTAAAAAAAAACATCTCAAGGAAAAGCAAATCACTTAAAAAAGCCGCCACGACTAAAATTCCCACCGTTGGAAAAAACATACCTCGAATAAACAGCACATCCGAGTTAAAAGCCACATGCCACGAAAAAACAAGAGTAACCAACGAGAAACATGGGCTAGGAATGGGAGCTGGTGACCACGATGTTTCTTCACCAAAGCGGCTCCGTGACTGGAGGTGGGATGCACCCGCCCGCAAACAAAGAACTTTGCCCCCCCAACGCTGATCGGACCCCGGGCTTCGTCCAATTAGCACGAACGGTTTTTTGAGCGGGAATCCTAGGCGCAGAAAGTTCCCGAAGCCCGCGCGCGTCGCAGGTGCTGCTCGAGTGGACAACCCCTTATGTAAACAACCTGCTCCTGTAAACCAGCCCGCCTCAACATCCACCCCGACTAAATAACCACCGCCCAGTTACAAAAACACCTCGAGTAAAACAACTAACGAGTGAAAAAAACGAGCAAAAAAGCACAGCTCGGGTTAAACCCCTTTCTCGAGTTAAAAGAAACCACATCTTTCTAACCCTTTCCAATCTAAGGACACACCCAAATGCCTCTTGAAAGTTGTAATTGTACCCACCTCTACCACTTCCTCTAGCAATTCATTCCATATACCCTCCAGTTAAAAAAAAAAAATCACACCTCGAGTGAAAAAAAAACTCAACAAGTTACAAAACATACCTCGAGTAAAAAAAACACCTTGAGGAAAAAAAGCAGACACCGAATTAAAAAAAACACAAGAGCACAGTAAAAAAAAGCCCTCCTCAACTAAGCGAACATCCATCTCCAATAAAATGCTGGAAAAAAATCACAATTCACAAAAGCCCGCCCCGACTTAAAAAGACACACCTTGAGGAAAAATAATTTTAAAACTCTGCTTCACACCTCAAATAAAAATCCCACCGAGATTTTTAAAAAAAACATACCTCAAGTAAATAAAACGAGTAAAAAAAAAACAGTTAAAAAGTTAGTGTTAAAAAGTAAAATAGAACTGCAGTAAAAAGCACATAGAGGTAAAAAAAAACATACTGCGATTAAAGACAAGAGTAACCAATGTGTAACATGGGCTAACAATGGGAGCTAGTGACCACGACGTTCCTTCACCCATATGGCTCCGTAACTGGCGGCAGGAGCCGGGACCGTCCGTATTGCACCACCCCTAACTCTGATCGGCCCTCCGGCTTCGTTCAATCAGGGACGGGATTTTGAGCGGGAAACCGAAGTGGAGAAAGTTTCCGCAGCGCTACATGTACAGCTCGAGTGGACCAACTCTCATGTAAACCCCCCACCCACTAAACAGTTACGAAAACACCTCTAATAAAACCAACCAACTCGAACTAAAAAATCCGAATTAAAAGGCCGCATCGACTAAATAAACCTCCATCTCCAATAAAACGTTGACTGACTAAAAATCGCAATTAAAATGTCCCCGTCATATAAACAACCTGCACCAGTAAACCACCCCGACTAAACACCCACCCCGATTAAACTAAACAACCACCCCGGCCAATGTTACAAACACATCGAGTAACTCGTCCAACGCGTAAAAAGAGTAAAAGCTCAGCTCGAAGAAAAACACACCTCGAGTTAAAAACGCAATAGAAACCACAAGTAAACAGCTCGCCTCTCCTCAATCCCCCACCTCGAGTTAAAGAAAGCACCCCGAGTAAAATCAACCGGCACAAAGCCTGCCTCGAGTATATAAACACTTAAAAAAATACTTAAAATAAAAACCTCAAGTTAAAACACACGCCTCGAGACACAAAGAACGAGTAACATTACCCCCCTTGACAAACCTCGAGTAAAAAGCACATCGAGTTACACCTCGAGTAAAACAACAATGTCCGCCTCGACTAAAAAGTATTTATGTTTAAGAAGGAACTGTAGATGCTAGAAAAGCGAAGGTAGACCAAAATGTTGGAGACACTCAGCGGGTGAGGCAGCAACTATGGAGCGAAGGAAATAGGCAACGTCTCGACCAGAAACTTTGTCCATTTCCTTCGCTCCATGATAGATGCTGCCTCACCCGCGGAGTTTCTCCAGCATTTTGGTCTACCTTCGACTAAAAAGTGCAACTAAAAATCACACCTCGTGTAAAAATCCCACCGTGTTAAAATAAAACATACCTCGAGTAAAATGCCCAGGCCAAAGTTAAAGAAAACATCTCAAGGAAAAGCAAATCACTTAAAAAAGCCGCCACGACTAAAATTCCCACCGTGTTGGAAAAAAACATACCTCGAATAAACAGCACATCCGAGTTAAAAGCCACATGCCACGAAAAAACAAGAGTAACCAACGAGAAACATGGGCTAGGAATGGGAGCTGGTGACCACGATGTTTCTTCACCAGAGCGGCTCCGTGACTGGAGGCGGGATGCACCCGCCCGCAAACAAAGAACTTTGCCCCCCAACGCTGATCGGACCCCGGGCTTCGTCCAATTAGCACGAACGGTTTTTTGAGCGGGAATCCTAGGCGGAGAATGTTCCCGAAGCCCGCGCGTCGCAGGTGCAGCTCGAGTGGACAACCCCTTATGTAAACAACCTGCTCCCGTAAACCAGCCCGCCTCAACATCCACCCCGACTAAATAACCACCGCCCAGTTACAAAAACACCTTGAGTAAAACAACTAACGAGTGAAAAAAAATAGCAAAAAGGCACAGCTCGGGTTAAACCCCTTTCTCGAGTTAAAATAAACCACTGGTATTAAGTAAAAGGGCCGCCATTACTAAAAGAAAAATCGAGTAAAAAGCCAGGCTCAAATAAAAAAAAAAACACGTTAAAAACACACCGGGTTAAAATAACTCGAGCAAAAGGAAACCGACTAAAGAACACACCTCGATCAACCTCTACTAAAAAACACACTTCAAGTTAAAAAAAAACGAGGAAATGTGGAAAGAAATGGTCCCCCAGATCCCTTTAATTCTTTCAACTTTTATCTTAACCAGTCCCCTCTAGTTTTTAAACTTCATTGCCCTTGGAAAAAAAGCCCGCCCGATCAGATCATCACCTTTACATGCATAGCTTCTGCCTCTCGCCAATCGCAGCTTGCACTTGAGTTGGCTGAGGTGCGGATAAGACAGTTGTCTTCCTTTCTTTAATAACAAAATTTAAAAGACATTTGGACCGGCGAATAGATAGAAAAGCTTTGAAGGGTCAGGGCCCAATGACTCACTGAGAAAAGGCATCTTGGTCGTCAAGGTCGAATTGGGCAAAAGAGACTTTCTTATCTGTGCCTGACTCTGTAATTGTTTACCAAGAAGGTCCAGTGATGGGGTTGGTTGTTGTTGTCACGGCACCGCACTCCGAGGGAAAGGACTGCAACACAGAATCCTACTACCACAGGCTACTGAGGGACGGCTCCTATGTAACAGCCTATGAAAAATATTCGGAGGTAGACACAAAATGCTGGAGTAACTCAGCAAGCCAGGCAGCATCTCCGAAGAGAAGGAATGGGTGGCGTTTCAGGTCAGTCTGAAGAAAGGTCTCGACCTGAAAGGCCACCCATTCCTTCTGGACTCACCCGCTAAGTTACTCCACAATTTTGTGTCTACCTTCGATGTAAACTAGCATCTGCAGTTCTTTCCTACACATATGAGCAATACTCTATTGATACTTAAAGATTAAACATTAGTGGAGTATTGCTACTATACAACATTGTTTCCACTCACCTACACATTGAAAGGTAAGCAAGACATAACATTATAACTCAGAGTCTGGAGTGCACGTTATTGATGTTATAATAGCGTCGCCATAATTATATGTTCGAAAATACATCACTGAGAGATTGACAGGGTGGGAAGGGTCCTAACTCAAAATGTTGCCTGTCCATTCCCTCCACAAATGCTGCTGACGCATTGTTTCTCCAGCATAATTGATTTGTGCTAGTTCAGCTGACAGAAGCCAACATTGTAATGGATTCTATGGATCTCCTGATGCAGAATCTTAGCCCAAAACATCGACTACCCTTTTGCCCCCACAGAGTTCCCGGAACAACTTTTGCGTTGCTCCAGTTCCCAACGTCTGCAGTCTTTGAATTATCCTCTCAGTATTTCAGTCTCGCAGATATCTTCTTTGCCTGACGTCCTTTTCTTATTTCCAAGCTTTGTTTTATCGTCGAACTAAACAATATTAGGCAAATTATACAAGTCAAGTCTATTGCCATCTACAAATACGGTGAGGTACATATGATGAAAATCTTATTTGTGTCTTTTTTTAAAAATAATCCTGAAGGGCAATAATGTTCACCCTTCTGCTTCTGATATTGCAATTGCTCTATTTTAAGCAAGTTAAACGTCATGGTTGAGTAAACCAGCACCTGCAGTTCCTTCCTTTGGTCAAAACATGAACGAAATGACGTAGAAACATCAATAGGAACTGTAGATGCTGGTCTACACCGAAGATAGACACAAAATGCTGGAATAACTCAGCGGAACGGACAGCAACGGGTCTCCACCCGAAACGTCACCCATTCCTTCTCTCCGGAGATGCTGCCTGCCCCGTTGAGTTGCTCCAGCGTTTGTGCAGTTCCAGCATCTGCCGTTCCTTCCTTTGCTCAAAACATGAACGAAATAATGAAGAAACATCAATAGGAACCGCAGATGCTGGTTTACGATATAAAAAAAAAACAAATGCACACATACAGACATGGAAAATCATTGTTAAATACACAAGTCTGCAGTTCCTTCCCATTGTCAAAACATGAACAAAATGATGAAGAAACATCAATAGGAACTGCAGATGGCAGACACAAAAAAGCTGGAGTAACTCAGCAGGCCAGGCAGTATCTCTGGAGAGATGGAATGGGTGATGTTTCGGGTCGAGACCCTTCTTTAGACTCAGACTCTTTGGAAGGGTGTTGACCCGAAACGAGACCCATTCCTGAGTTACTCCAGCTTTTTGTTTGCATATCTTCGGTTTAAACCAGCACCGGCAGTTCCTTCCTATACTCTGTTCTATAATCTTTGGTTGTGGACGGGATGCGGTGACGGCGGTCGTCGTCCTCTTCCTCCCCTCCTCCTTCCTTTCCCCCCTCCTCCTCCTCCCCCTCCCTCCTTCCTCCTCCTCCTCCCTCTCCCTCTCCCTCAAGGTAGGCCCAGCGAGCGCGGCTCGCCGCTCCCCGTCCCTCCTCCTACCCCGAGGACCCGTCGGCGCTCACCTTCCTGCCGCGGCTCCAGCCCGATCCGCTAGGGTCTCGCGTTCAATCCCAGGACAGGGCGCTGTCTGTACAGAGTTTGCATGTTCTTCTTGACAGGCCGCGGGGTATCGGGTTCAATCCCAACCTGGGGGCGCTGGCCGTGAGGAGTTTGCAAGTCCTCCTTCAGGCCGATCCCTCAGTAACCCTGGCTTTCCCATTCTGTCCCTCCCCCAACCTAATTATCTAACCAGTTCAACTGTCCCTTCCCCAACCTAATTCTCTAATTGTTTCAGAATGAACTGCAGGTGCTTGTTTAAACCGAAGATAGACACAAAAAGCTGGAGTAACTCAGCGGGACAGGCAGCATCTCTGGAGAGAAGGAATGGGCGACGTTTCGGGTCAAGATCGCGACTTTAAACCTCTTTACTGGTTGTTCTCTAAATTAATCTCAAGTAAGTTAATTCGGGACCCTTCTTCAGGCTGAGAAATATCGTCTGTCCATTTCCCTCCATAGATTGTGCCTGACCCGCTGAGCTCCTCCAATAGTTTTTTTGTTGTTGTCTATAAATGTGAGTTTATTCAAATAAGCTGGAGGCAACATCTGGGCAAGGAACCATTTCCAATATCAGTGTCACCCAGGTCTCTTACAAACACACTACAAATTGGCAAGGGTTAAAAATAATAATTCAAATTCAGAAATCCATTTTACTATCCAATTATTTTCTTCCCCATTGTAATTAATTGACCATCACCAGAGACCATAGAGCCTTGGAGCCAGACCATCTGAAGCAAAGATCCTAAAGGACCAGCATTTTAACATATGAACTAAGAGCCCAAGAAGATTAGAGGTTGGTGGAGGGCAGTCAAATGATGATGAGCAGTAGGTCATTTGACCCAATGAGCCTGTTGTGCAATTCAACAACATTGATGGTCTAATTGTAACCTTCACTCCGTACTCCTACTGGTACCCTTTCATCTTCTTCAAGAATAGAGAGTCTGTCTATCACAGTTTAAAGACACTGCTTAAGGGCAGAATGGTAGCGCAGCAATGGAGTTGCTGCCTTACAGCGCTAGAGACCCAGGTTTGATCCTGCTTATGATTGCTATCTGTATGGAATTTGTATGTTCTCCCCATGACTGCGTGGGGTTTCCCCAGGTGCTCCGGTTTCCTCGCACACTCCAAAGACGTACAAGTTTGTAGGTTAATTGGCTTCGGTAAAAATTGTAAATTGCCCCCATTGTGTAAGGTAGTGCTAGAGAACGGGGAAACTTGGTGGGCTGAAGGGCCTGTTTTAAACTGTATCTCTAAAACTAAATAAAATTAAACTAAACTAAGAGAGTTCCAAACACTCATGTCAAAGTTTCAAGTCCCATTCCAGTTTTGTAAGCATATAGAAACATAGAAAACAGGTGCAGGAGTAGGCCATTCGGCCCTTCGATCCTACACCGCCATTCAATATTATCATGGCTGATCATCTAAAGCCAAATCATATAAAGCCCGAGGGGTAATTTTTTTACACATAGGGTGATGGTTGTATGGAACAAGCTGCTGGCGGAGCTAGTTGAGGCAGATACTATCGCAACGTTTAAGAAACATTTAGGTAAATGGATAGGGTAGTTTTAGAAGTGTATGGGCCAAAAGCAGGTAGGTGGGACTAGTTTAGATGGGTCATGTTGGTCGGTGTGGTAAAGTTGGTTCGAAGGGCCTGTTTCCATGCTGTATGACTATGACTTTGGCTCTAATTCACAGTAATGTGTTTGTCAAATATTTCTTTAAATATCAAAAACATCACCAGATCATATGCCCATTATCACACTGTTGGCAATGGGAGATTGCTATGACGTATTGGGTGCCGCATGTCTTACATAGCAACAGTTACTGCACCTCAAAAGGTTTCTTTCTCGCTCTTGAGATACCCAATCGATAAAAACAATCGTGAGATAAATACAAATTATTCTTCACTTTCTATCTTTCTATATCAAAATTACTTGGAGAATTATACAATCCTGCACAGAGATCTTGTAATGAAAGTCAGGTGGGTGCTTTCAAACTTAAATATTTTTTCAAACTTTGAATATTTTTTTTTAAACGCGCTCTGGCATATTTAAGGCAGGACAGATCAGCGCACTTTTAAGTACTGCAATCAATATTCTGACTGTTAGCTACATTGTTATTGAATTTGGAGCAATCTCAAATGTATTCAGCTCTTCTATCTTTTCCCTTTTATAGATCAGTTTTGTCCATCATGGAATGATCACATTGTTCACTGGTGCACTCGTAACATCCACATTGCCCCTTCAGAATTCATGATTGTATGTCCTTGTCTGTCTGAGGCTATTGGGCACTTTTGATTTGAAAAAGATGTGAGCTTTTGTTCTCCCACCACACCAAAACTCAACCAAAGGAGGGAGATGGGGACAGAGTGCGAAAGGACGGAAGGCTTGTTATACTTACATGGAAACGTGCCCTTCCACCCAACGTGTCCATGCCGAGCAAGATGTCCATATAAGCTAGTCCCATCTATGTGTTTGGCCCATGTCAACTAAATTTTTCCTTAACCTTCAAAAAAGCTAAAATGGCCAATCCAAAATTCCATAAAGCTACTTCCTCATGTTTGCCTTTCAGTCTGGTCAATGATCCTTTTCTAATTAATAGTAAGATTAAACGAGTACTTACCAGTATGAAGTTTGATCTGTATTTTATGAGGAGTTACGGTGAGGTATTACGTGAAGAACCCAGCCCAGTGCGCAGGTGCGGCATACTTCGAAGCAGCGGTGTGAAATCACAGGATAGACACAATATTTGAAGTAAGATAGTAAAGATCATGAGACATCAGTTTATTAGTTTGATCTATATATTGAGGGTGGGAGCGGAGGGCACGTAATACCTCACCGTAACTCCTCATAAAATACAGATCAAACTTCATACTGGTAAGTACTCGTTTAATCTTACTATTTTACTTCGGAGTCACGTGAGTGATTCTGTGAAGACTTCAAAGGTCTGTGATTTCAAACCGTGTAACAGTTTTTATTTCACTCACTGCCGAAGTTTTTGAGGGAGGAAGTGTTATCGTAATCAACCAGTGGATCTGCTTTCACAAGAAACAGAAAGGTATTTGTTAACAATAACAACATAAAGAGCTCCCCTGAGCTTAAATTAATATTGCAGTTTGTAATATTCTTTCTGCAATTAAATCAGGTTTATCAACGGTTTATAATAAAAAATGTTCTGAACGTCGTTCCCTTGACCATTCTGCCGTTTTGAGAATGTGGTCAACCGGGATGTCCATTCGTTCAGCCGCTGATATCAATGCTGCCCTAGTGGAATGGGTTTAAAATGTATTATTATCTATTCCGGCAGCTATCAGTACCTGTTTGAGCCACCTTGGAGTGGTTTGGCTCGTACCCCGTCTTGGGGTTTCTGTGGTTGACCCATAGGCTTTCCTCTCCCTCTAAGATTGTGGGTTGTGTCTATATATTGTAGTAGATGGGTCACCACAGTCAACCTGGACTCTGGTGGGTAGGCCCGGAATACCACCAGTGAATTGGGCGTTCCTGGTCCATATAGCCATATAACGATTACAGCACGGAAAACACAGGCGATCTCGACCCTACTAGTCCGTGCCGAACTCATAATCTCGCCTAGTCCCATATACCTGCGAGTTAGATTTTTACCAGACCTAGAATATGAACGTGATGCGTCTGGGGTAATCACCATGTTATCCAGTCTAGTTTTATGGAGTGACTGGACTCTGTGAGCGTGTACGAGAGCCATAAGCATGAGCGTTTTTAACATAGATTGAGCAAGCTGAGAGATCTGGCTGGTGCCATTCTCTGAGATATGTCAATATCACACCAATATCCCATACATGGGTATACCTGTGTTTTTGGGGCTTATTATTATAGTTGCCCTTCATAAGTTTATTTTCAGTGGATGGGATCCCATGCTCTGCTGTCATGCTGTTTTAGATAAGCAGACAAGGCGCTCCATGCTGTATTTACGGCACTGTAACTCACCTTTTAGTCATGGTGTAGATGTTCCAGGAACTCCAATACGTCAGTGGTTGAATAGTTTGGTATGTTGTCCCTGCGTCGTGGCAGTATTTTACCCATGTTAGCTCTTGGTGACTGTTCGCAGGGATGCCGACATGGTGGTAATGGTTCCTTTGGATAATCCCAGTCCCTGGTAAGGTCTATTCAAAACCTGCACCCAGGAGTTTGATGTTTTTCTGGCATGGGTGGCTTGTGCCTGATACTGGGTTGAGTCAGCAACCATGGTCCACTAGGGAAATCCATAGGTGACTCGCCCACCGTGTCGTGATGAACTGGGAACCATGGCTGTGTAGGCCGGTCGGGCACGTTCAATATCTCGGAGACAGATTCCATCTGTATACGAAGTGCCCGACTGATGAGGCAGAAGGGAGGAAGGCAAAGCAGAAATTCCCCCTTCCAGCGTGTAGGCATCTATCGCTGCTGCCTCTGATCTGGTTCCTAAGTCACATACATAGGTTACTGGTGATTCCGTCTTGTGCAACCAAATTGATATCTGGCTTTCAAACTGGTTAATACCTTTAGCAGATATCTTGGGTTTGACATCTATTCAATGTTATCATAAATTTTTACCCGTGACGTGGTGTCTCCCACTGTTCTAGCTTCCTAGGAAATAGGCAGCTGATAGTTAAAATGTCTTTTGACACACCATTGCCAGATCTGTTTCCAATTTGTTGCACGATAGTGATTTTATGCTCCCCATATGGTTGATATAAGCCACCACCATAGTATTATCAATCCGTAACCGCATATGTACGTGCTGCATTTGAAATGCATATGCTTTTTAGCCCAATAAGCGATCACCAATCCCAAATAGTTGGTGCCCGGTGTGTGTAGTAACGATGATTCTGAATTGGTCCATCTGTTACCTGTGCTGGATATGGAGTTTAGTTGCTCCCCAGCCTAAAGTACTGGCATCGGTTTTTAATAACCAAGTTGGGATTGGTGACAATAATAGGGCTGAAAACTATGCCAAACATATGTCTGCCCACCACTGTAATTGTGATATAGCTTCAGTGGGTACATTCATGATTTGATTATAGTGACCCAAGCACCTTGGCAGAGTAACAGTCATATGGATGGAATTGATATTGAAGCCCAGATAATCCATGGTAGTTAATGGCTTCAATACTGGTTTATCTGGGCGTGGGATGAACCTCAGTGCTTTAGGGAGCTGTTTCATAGCTAGAACTGCTGCCACAGCTAATTCCTTTGTTTCCCCTAATATGAGGATATCATCCAATATATGCCATGATTAGATTCAAATTCAATTTTAATTGTCATTGTCAGTGTATAGTACAGAGACAATGAAATGCATTGGAAACAACGAAATGCATTGCTTGTTTTCTTAATATTTTCATGGCTATTTTTAATATTTATAATAGTTTAGGGCTGAGGTTAGACCATTGGGAATGTTCTATTCCATAGTTGCCCTAACCGGGATATCCATTATCCAGGTAAAATTTTTTAGGTCTCTACAATGATCCTAGTGTATGGGTATAAGATAGTTTGCATCTTCCATATCAATGCTCGCCATGAGGTATCCTTTGGAGATCAGATGTCTGGCAGTGACAAAAACCCGTCTCCATCTTAAAGTGTATATACTCAACAGTTTTATTTAGTGATATTAGATCAATGATGATGTTACATTCACGATCTTTTGTAGTTTTAGTGAATATATTCGATACAAATCCCAATGGTTCATGTTTACTCTCATGATCCATTTAGTAATGAGCCTTTCTAGTTCAGCTTGACCTTCTCACTTCTCTTTCTTAGAGGGAGAAAATGCCCTTTGGGCGCATTTGCTGAACTGGCGGTAATATGCCCAATTTGAATTCGTTTTTATCCACTAATACTGTTGAGTATATTTTAGTTATTTGTGACAGCATCCCATGCTTTATCAACAAGTGTAAAATGCCCCCCCCCCCCCGCAGTTAGTAGAACACCCTTATTTAGTGTAAACTGGGAGGAACCAGACTACCTACCTCCATGTTTATTGTTTTTTCATGAAGGCCTAGTTTGCTGGTATGCTGGTGCTGTCGGTGGGGCGGCGCATTTTCCCACGGCTCCGCTCTGGGCCGATATTGCTGGTGGATGCCGAGGGGTGCTGCCAGCAGGGTGTTGGATGCGATGTCCTGCTCGTTCCATGGCCTGCCCTCATGAGGCGCACAGGTTTAGCTGCCTCTCTTCCCGCAGCAGCGGTTTGCATAGCCCCGTATATTTGGGGTTGCGGGCAGGTCTTATATGCACCAATGTCAGTCGAGTATCCCAAATTTGGGAACATCTTAGGCGTCAGCACCCTCGTAGTGCAACGGGATAGTCTCATCCTGGGAGAACCAACTTGGTGATCATGGCGTCTCGCCTGCCAGGTGAGTATGATCCGTGGAAAACGAGCAAAGGCGGTGACATCTTGACCCTTCTGTTAGGAGCTTCAGAATTCGCTGCTTTTAGCTCTTGTCTGCGAGTCTGCTGACCCAGCTGCCTGCGGATTTGCCTCTAGAAAGGCCTGCTCCTGCAGGGCTTTGTTGGGAAGATGGTCGCGTGGAGGAGCCATGTAGTGGCCCACGACACCCAGTAGCTCTTCCTGATCCTGCTCCCCTGGCATACTGCTGTTCTCGTCCGCCTGCCCAGCGTTTAAGCCAGCCCAGCCCTGGCCTCCTTAGCTAGCCTCAAAAGAGGGAGCAAAGGGTGTGCTATAAATTGGAGGAGGCATAGCTCAAAAACTCCGCTGTTGCATCAATCCCTCGACAAGGGAGATGGCTAGTGCAATAGCACTGGGGTAGGAGTGTCAGCTCCCTTGGCATTCAGCCAGTGCCCCTTTTTTCCTGGAGGTTTTGAACTCCATGACCTCCTCTGGCTTGGGGAGACAGACATTCTTATTTTTGCTGTCTCCAACCTGTTCCAGTGTTGGAGGAAGTTGATTCCTATAGAACCTGTAATTTTGGTAAGATTTTTGTCTTACCTGTATTTAGAGGCTGCCTGCCGTTTTTCAGGCGGCATTGTAGCGGTTCCCGGGCGGCGATTCTCCTTGTCAGGAGTCTGCAGGGCTGCCGGTCGGGTTTTTAAATTTCCCTCCGGTCCGCTGCTGTTAACCAAACAGCTGTTCAGCGGACCGGCATAGCGCAGCTCCCTGTCAGCGGTCCGCAGCGTGTGCGGTCCCGCTTGCGCCTTTCCCCCTCCACTGTCGGCTCCTTCGCTGGAGTCGAACGGGGGCCGCTTCCTCTGCTACTTTGCTCCCCCTGGAGCAAAAACCACAAGGCCCGATTAAGGTAAGTACTTACCTCACGTCCTTGGTTTGCGGGAGCGCCCGACTCCCGCTGGCCGCGTTGCACAGCTGTGCGATAATGCCGCACCTGCGCACTGGGCAGGGCTCTTCACGGAATCACTCACGTGACTCCGAAGTAAAATTATGGGATTCTGTTATGTATTACTCACATCCCTGGCCTAAAACTGAGGGATGGGATTTAAAGTGCACCTGGGCTCTGAATTCTGTGAGTCTGACCACTGCTCCTGGGCACCATGTAACGTGTTTCTAAGTCGGGATGGCATGATGTTGAGAGCACCCTGTAAATGGTGGCGTTCCAGACACCTGCTGCCATTGTCCTATTCAGATGCAGGTCGGAGATTTGGCAAATGCTTTTGTAAATGAGTTTGAGTTTACTTTAGCTTATTGGCACACGTACAGTGTACTGTGCATGTACAGTGAAACAGTTTTGTTGCGTGCCAACCTGTCAGCGGAAAGACAATACATGATGACAATCGAGCCATCCACAGTGTGCAGATAAATGATAAAGGCTAAAAAATGAATAACATTCAATGGGAGCCGAGTTGGATTCATGGCTGGTGGTCTTGGAGGAGAGGATGCTCCTCAAACTGTGGAGCATCTGGACAATACAGCTCAACCCCTCCATGACACACTCGTCAACCTGAGCAGTACCTTCAGCAATAGATTGGTTCCACCAAGATGCAGTGCAGAACTCAGCAAGAGATCCTTCTTGCCCGTGGCAATCAAACAGTACAACTCTCCTCCCTTCTGTCGTGGGGTAGTCTCATCCGCCCTCCCCCTCTCCCCAAATTTTTGCACATCCCTAATCCTTTCCACTCGTCACTTTAATTTCATGTTTCATATATCTTGTGTTTTATGACTGCTGCCAGATCAATTTCCCTCCTGGAATGAATAAAGTTCTATCACATATTTGTATAGCATCGTATCGTATTTTGCAAGATAAAGTCCAGTAAAGTCCGATCAAAGATAACCTGAGGGTCTTCAGTGAGGTAGATAGTAGATAGTTCAGGACTGTTAACTAGTGGTTAGAATGATAGTTCCGTTGCCTGATAACAGCTGTGAAGAAACTGTCCCTGAATCTGGAGGTGTACGTGCTTCCAAGTTGCCTGAAAAACAAAAGTGCCAAGAAAGGAAATGCTTGTACATCTTGGGGCTGAAATTTTAATGAGACTGCCTGGAGGAAAAAGATGAAATGTTCAAATTCCGTTTATGTGTGCAATATCACTTTGTCAACATCTGACTTCTGAGTAAAGGAGATAAATCACAGCCAATCACATGTTCCAAAGAAATTATCCACTGCACCTGAGAATCATTTAACAGATGTTACATATTTCAGAGCTGTCTCTTTATCCACACCACTGCCTTATGGTGTTCTTCAAAGAAAGCTGTCACATATTTAATGTGCAGAATTAGCTTAGAAAAACTCAGCAAATAAAACTAAAATGCAAACACAGGAAATCAGAAATAAAACTGCTGGAGATGCTCGAAACAAAGAAAGGCAGGGTTGATATCTGAGACTGAGTTGATGATGGCATATGTTTAATTTGTTTCTCTGACTGTCTGAGTTGTGGAGCAACTCAAAATATGATTGTTGTGAAACTGCATCAACTTGGAAATGTAAAGGATTCCATTTTATTACCAGTTCAATCCTCACCTTGGGTACTCTTTACACTTTTAGACTTTGGACTTCAGCGATACACTGTGGAAACAGGACTTTAAGCCCACTGAATCCGCACAGACCAGCGATCACCCCATATACCTTAGCATTATCCTACACACAAGGGACAATTTACTGTTTTTATACCAAAGCCAAATAACCATACAAACCTGACATCTTTACGATGTGGAAGGAAACCGAAGCACCCAGAGGAAACCCACACTGAAACTGAGAATTTACAAATTCTGTACAGACCAGTCCGTAGTCAGGATCGAATCCGGGCCTCTGGTCCGTAAGGCAGCAGTCTGTACAGAGTTTGTATGTTCTCCCAATTATTGCATGGGTTTTCTCTGGCTGCTCTGGTTTACTCCCACATTACATGCACTTGCAGTTTTGTAGATTAATTGGTTTCTGTAAATTGCCCCTAGCGTATAGGATAGAACTAATGTACAGGTGATCATTGTTCGGCGTGGACTCAGTGGGCCGAAGACCCCGTTTCCAGGCTGTGTATGTAAACTAAACAGAGCAGGAACTACAAACCCATGAGTGGAAGGGGAGAACAGGAGCTGGTCCCGAGTGAGTAGAAGTGGAGCATATTAACCATGTGCCCAGTGAGTTGAAGCAGGATGCCAGGACGTAAACCAGTGAGTGGGAAAAAAATGCAAGAAGCAGATCCCTAGAGAGCAAAAAGGAAGCATAAAGTTAGAACTCCAGTGAGTGGAGAGAGAGTGCAGGAAGCAGCCCAGCTGAGTGGAAAGAGAGGGCAGGAACTGGCCAAAGTGAGTGGAGAGAGAATGCGGATAGACTGGGCCAAAAAATGGATCAACTGGGCTTATATTCACTGGAATTTAGGACTAGAGGGGATCTTATAGAAACATATAAAATTCTTCAGGGATTGGACAGGCTAGATGCAGGAAAAATGTTCCCGATGTTGGGGGAGTCCAGAACCAGGGGTCACAATTTAAGAATAAGGGGTAGGCGATTTAGGACTGAGATGAGGAAAAACATTTTCACCCAGAGAGTTGTGAATCTGTAGAATTGTCTGCCACAGAAGGCAGTGGAGGCCAATTCATTAGATGTTTTCAAGAGAGAGTTAGATATAGCTCTTAGGGCTAATGGAATCAAGGGATATGGAGAGAAAGCAGGAACGGGGTACTGATTTTGGATGATCAGCTTTGATCATATTGTATGATGGTGCTGGCTCGAATGGCTGATGGCCTACTCCTTCACCTATTCCTATGTTTCTATGTTCATGAAAGGGAACATGGCAAATGTTATCTGATGAGCCAGATGCTGAACCGCCAAGGTTTTTTGGTGTTTGGCTGAATTCAGCCTGGAGGCTTAGGGATTGATGTAGCAGATGAAAGAGCAACCTGCTTCACCTGTCTGTCGCGTGGCCTTTAGAAAGTGCTAACCGAGTGTTTGACAGCGATTGCTCACACAGATCCTACACCATCTGTGGATAAAGCTATTTCACCACCTGATGAGGTGTTCCTTTGTCATCACTTTTTGCTTCAGAACAGATGACACCGTGATCAAAGAAAGCAAGGCCAGTGGAGACCCTAGCTGGACAGTACAGATATATGAGAGCTCTCCCTCTAGATATTAGGAGGGACCAGAAGCGATGGAAATCACAATTATTTATTATCGTTGTGAACCCGAGAGGATGATATGATCATTAAAACCAAGAGATTAAATGCTTTTCTGGAAGTAACGTGGTCACAAAGAACATTGAAAATGCATCAGTACATATTGTATACAATATACATGTGTACACAGTCTATCAGACTGTGGCTGGGGCGTGTAGCACTTGTGCTGACTAATGGTGAAGACATTCCACCCAGTTACCTATCAGTTGCTGATGTGATGCGATTCAACAGCCTGAGCTACAGGGATGGGTTGTGCAGGCTAGATCTTTATTCCATGGAGAACAGAAAGTGGAGGAGTGATCTTATAGAGGTGTATAAGATCATGAGAGAAATAGATACACAAAAAGAGCACAGTTTTTTACTAAGGTTAAGGGAATCAAGAACCAAAGGACATAATATGAGAGGGGAAAGATTTAATAGGGTCCTGAGGAGCAACATTTTCACGGAGGGCAGTGGGTATATGGAATGCACTGCCAGAGGAGGTAGTTGAGGAAGGTATTATATAACAGCATTCAAAAGGCACTTGTACAGGTACTGTACATGGATAAGAAAGGTTTAGGATGATATGGGCCAATTGGACTGGCTTAGATGGAATATTGTGGTTGGCATGGATGACTTGTGCCAGAGAGCCTGTTTTCACGCTGTATGACTCTGTGACTGTGGAGTTAATAGGGAGGCAAGAGGGAAAAATGGGGATTAGTGTAATAATAGTTTTCACCGTTTGTTCTTTGTACCTTTTCATCTCCCTAGTTTCCCTCTACCCTGACTCAGAGGAATGATCTCGATCCGAAGCGTCGCCTATTCCTTTTCTCCAGAAAAGCTGCCTGAACGGCTGAGTTACTCCAATATTTTGTGTCTATCTACATGATAGTTAATGCAGATGCAGTGAGCTGAAGAGTCAGCCAGAGGAAGTGGTTGAGGCAGGTCCAATAACATTTTAAGACATTTGGAGAGAGACATGGACAGAAAAGGTTTGGAGAGAATGGCCTGTCCTCAGTGGTACAGTAGAGATGAGCCGCTTTACCATTGTGAGGAGATATCATTAAACTGTTGGTATAATTCCCTTTGGGTAACAGGCTACTGTGACAGCTCACTGTCGAAGAGCTGTGTCTGGAAAATTGGTGTTAAAAACAACAGGAAAATTAAGTGTGAACAGGCAGTTTCACTTCTACCATCCACAGTCCTTACAAAGCACATCTGTAGAGTTACTAAAAATAAAATGATCACCATTCATGATAATAATAAAATAGGAGCAACTAGCTCTTCCTTTCCCTATTTCTATGTCTATCACAATGCTGCTGCCAGTACCTGGCTCATTGCCTTCCTCATCGAGATATTCTAACTATATTTCAGCCAGCTTTATTCAATGACACTTTAGCTAGGAGCTTCCTTTCAGCACCACCACTTGTTTCAGGCTGAAGCTGTTGTTGTTTTCGATAAATCACCAGAATCAGGCAACAGAGTGTACCACAAAGCATTTTATTGCACTACCTGAAAAGGCACATAGGCTCACGTATCTGCATTGGCACTCACAAACCCCGAGTACACAGCAGAGCGTGCCATCGCATCATATCCTGTTGTCGATCTCCTTGAAATTTTGAAACTGACCACTAATAAATTCATTTTCTCTCCTCCTCCCCCACTGTAGAGCCACCATGTGCAAATAATCAGGTCCCGGAAGTTTGTTGAATTTTGTGCAGTCTTGCGCAGAACAGTTGCAATACCACACTGGAATGCATCTGGATATGATGCTCTCTATGGTGCATTTGCAGATATTCAGAAGAGTCATTGGTGACATGCCAAACTGTCTTTGCCTCTTGAGGAAGTAGAGGCTTCAGTGTGTCTTGTTGGCCATAGCATCAATGTGGTTGGATCAGGACAAATTGTTTGTGGTGTTTAAACCTACGAACTTGAATTGATCTCCAAATTAAACCTATAAATGTGAAACCAGTTGATTTTTTAACATTTGTCAGGAGATTTTAAAGAAGATGCCTTACCATCTGTGACTAGTGTGTTTATAACTGGAGATGGACACAAAATGCTGGAGTAACTCCGCAGGTCAGGTAGCATCTCTGGAGAAAAGGACTAGGCAAAGTTTCGGGTTGAGACCCTTCTTCAGACATCTTTAAAAAACGTCTTCAAAAGAGTTCAGATTTATAACTGGTGCCTACTTGAACATTGTTCAATACATACCAGGGCCCCATCCCCGACCTCTACCTCCGCTACATCGACGACTGCTTTGGTGTCACCTCCTGCACCCGCACACAACTGACTGACTTCATCCACTTCACCACTAACTTCCATCCGGCACTCAAATACACCTGGACCATTTCCGACACTTCCCTACCATTCCTTGACCTCACTATCTCCATTGCAGGTGATAGACTTCTGACCGACATCCACTATAAACCCACTGACTCCCATGGCTATCTGGGCTACACTTCTTCCCACCCTGCTTCCTGTAAGGACTCCATCCCCTACTCCCAATTCCTCCGTCTACGCCGCATCTGCTCCACGGATGAGGCGTTCCACACCAGGACATCTGAAATGTCCTCATTATTCAGGGAACGGGGGTTCCCCTCCTCCACCATAAATGAGGCTCGCACCAGGGTCTCTTCCATACCCCGCAACACTGCTCTCTCTCCCCATCCCCCCCACTCGCAACAAGGGAAGATTCCCCCTAGTCCTCACCTTTCACCCCACCAGCCGTCACATACAAAAGGTAATCCTCCGTCAGTTTCGCCACCTCCAACGTGACCCCACCACTCGCCACATCTTCCCATCTCCCCCCATATCCATATTCCGCAAAGACCGCTCCCTCCATAACTCCCTTGTCAATTCTTCCCTTCCCTCTCGTACCACCCCCTCCCCGGGCACTTTCCCTTGCAACCGCAAGAGATGCAACACTTGTCCCGTTACCTCCCCCCTCGACTCCGTTCAAGGACCCAAGCAATCGTTCCAGGTGCGACAGAGGTTTACTTGCATCTCCTCCAACCTCATCTATTGCATCCGCTGCTCTAGATGTCAGCAGATCTATATCGGTGAGACCAAGCGGAGGTTGGGCGATCGTTTCGCTGAACACCTCCGCTCGGTCCACAATAACCAAGCTGACCTCCCGGTGGCTCAGCACTTCAACTCCCCCTCCCACTCCGTCTCCGACCTCTCTGTCCTGGGTCTCCTCCATGGCCACAGCGAGCAGCACCGGAAATTGGAGGAACAGCACCTCATATTCCGTTTGGGGAGTCTGCATCCTGGGGGCATGAACATCGAATTCTCCCAATTTTGTTAGTCCTTGCTGTCTCCTCCCCTTCCTCAGTCCCCCTGCTGTCTCCTCCCATCCCCCAGCCTTCGGGCTCCTCCTCCTGTTTCCTTTCTTGTCCCCACCCCCGATCAATCTGAAGAAGGGTTTCGGCCCGAAACGTTGACTATTTCCTTCGCTCCATAGATGCTGCTGCACCCGCTGAGTTTCTCCAGCTTTTTTGTGTATCTTCGATTTTCCAGCATCTGCAGTTCCTTCTTAAACTCCAGTAAATGTTCTCTGCACAATTTCAGTGTAATCACTTTCCTACAAAAATTAAAATATTTTACAGATTTAGATCTTTGTGTCCTTTAACATGTGCTAGGGATGCATTCCCCATCTTCCTACTGAAGCACCGTTTTCTGCACTGTTTATTTTCTTTTGCACTACCCGATGTACTCATGTGCTGTACCATTTCCCTCACGTATAGTATGATCTGCCTGGAAAGCACACAAAACAAAGTTTATCGCCGTATCTGGGAACACAAGACAATAATAAATCAATTCCCATGTCAATACTGATACCGATAGGTCAAAGATGGCTCCACCTTCCCCTTCTTAATCACGTCTCTGATCACCTGCTCCGAACTTTCCAGTCTCTTCTGTTTCCATTTTAGACTGAGCATCTGCTGTTGAATTCTTGCAAATTAGCAAAACCTTTTGAATCAGTCCTCAGGGTCACTCTATTTGATAGCCTGACACCTTCAGCTGAAGAGGTCTGAAGAAGCATGTGTTTTCTTCTGTGAAGTTGCCCGCCGTAATAGCTTTCCCTTGCAGAATGGATTGATTTAGGTGCAAGAACTGAATAATTGTAAGTTTAAAGCAATTGAACTTGTTGGACAGAGTGGATGTGGAGAGGATGTTTCCACTAGTGGGAGAGTCTAGGACTAGGGGTCTTAGCCTCAGAATTAAAGGACGTTATTTTAGGAAGGAGATCCACTTTGGTTATCCACTTTGGTGGCAGGAACAAGAAGGCATTTATTATCTGAATGGTGTCAGATTAGGAAAAGGGGAGATCTGGGTGTCCTTGTATGTTAGTCACTGAAAGTAAGCATGCAGCTACAGCAGGCAGTGAAGAAAGCTAATTTGAGTATAGGAGCAAATAGGTCCTTCTGTAGTTGTACAGGGCCATGGTGAGACCACACCTAGAGCATTGTGTGCTATTTGGTCTCCTAATTTGAGGAAGGACATTCTTGCTATTGAGGGAGTGCAGCGTAGGTTCATGAGGTTAATTCCCGGGATGGCAGGACTGTTATATAATGAACGAATGGAACAACTGGGCTTGTATTCACTGGAATTTAGAAGGATGAGAGGGTATCTTATAGAAACATATACAATTATTAAGGGATTGGAACACGCTAGATGCAGGAAACATCCCGATGTTGGGGGAGTCGAGAGGGCCACAGTTTAAGACTAAGGGGTAGGCCATTTAGAACTTAGATGAGGAAAAACTTATTCACCCAGAGAGTTGTAAATTTGTGGAATTCTCTGCCTCAGATAGCAGTGGAGGCCATTTCACTGGATGCATTCAAAAGAGAGTAAGATAGAGCTCTTAGGGCTAGCGGAATCAAGGGATATGGGGATAAGGTAGGAACAGGGTACTGATTGTGGATGATCAGCCATGATCACATTGAATGGCGGTGCTGGCTCGAACAACCAAATGGCCTACTCCTGCAACTATTTTCTATGTATCTATGTATCTATGTGATGAGGCAAAATTTATTTAGTCAGAGTGTGAATTCTTTGCCACTGAAAGCTGTGGAGGCTAAGTCAATGACGAGCCAGCACTGCCATTCAATATGATCATGGCTGATCATCCAAAATCAGTACCCCATTCCTGCTTTCTCCCCATATCCCTTGATTCCACTCAAGCCCAAGGAAGGAATGAAGGAAGGAAGGAAGGAAGGAAGGAAGGAAGGATGGGAGGAAGGGAGGAAGGAAGAAAGGGAGGGAGTGTGGTAAATTAGCTAAAAAGGAGGTGTTGGAGGGAGGAAGAAAAGGAGGAATGTGAAAGAAAAAGCAAGAATGAGGGAGAGATGGAGAGAAGAGGATAAGGAAGCATGAAGTCAATAAGGAACTTACCTTGAATCTAGGCCCTCTAGTTTCATTTATGCTAGATAAAAGGAACTGTTTCCAGCAGTTTACCTTTTCTATAGCCCATCATAATTTAATATACTTCAGTCAAAACCCCTCTTAACCTTTCATGTTCCAGGGAAAACAGACCGAGCTTAACGGTCCATTCCAAGAAGCATCCTGCTGAGTCTCTTGTGCACCCACTCCAGTGTTGTCGTGTCTTCTCTACATTTGAAGGCCGGTCGTCACTTCCGATGGAACAGGACTAGATTCACAAGCAGTCTTGAACACAGGAGGATTATGTCTCCAGAGTACCAATTAAGATCATGGCCATTTCATATAGAAGCAGGAGCAGCCCAAACAACATTTTAATAATTCAGTAAGGCCTCGGCTGACCCGATTTTGGCTTCAGCTCTGCTTTCCTGTCCATGCCCCAAAGCCCGTAGTTTCCAACTCATCCAAAAGATCTACCTCAACTATGACATCGCCTTCAAAATTAAATTCAGAATTCACTTTTAGAATTCAATTCCTGCTGTTACAACATGCAGGGCAAGTGCAATTGGATTTTTTTTTTTAAAAAGAGCACAGCTGAGGTAGGCAGGCAAATGCTGGAATCTTATGTTCAGGAAAGGCTTGAGTTGGACGACCACGCCTCCCATGGGGGCTACGAGTGGGAAGTGCAACGGGTCTGCACTTGGTCTAATACATAACTAAAACTCTGATCTTGTGCTCTACCGGTTTGCACGGTTTTTCAATTTGCGAAAAACGGTACGCGATAACGCTACGATTCTTCGCCAGCTCACTCAACGTTCTTCTGTGCTGTGAGTGCAACAAGTTTTGTTCCGATTGGTGGCATATTGTAAAAGTTAGCGAGGTTTAAAAATGTTAAAAACCGCGTGTGTGCAGATTGGTCTCCTCTCCTGTCAGTCACCCGGGATGGCGACAGCCCTTCCGGCGCACCATCGCCTCACTGATTGACTGACTCCTCTGTCTCCTCTGTCACAATAAAGCTGAAGGAGCGGAGCGAGCAGAGTTTCTGCGTCTCCATGGCCGAAGTGCAGAGTGGCCGGAGTGCGGAGCGGCCGGAGTGCAGAGTGGCCCAGAGCCTGGACGACTGTGAGGCCCACTGCTACAACTTAGAGATCCTGGGAGGAGGGAGAGTGGGGGGCTTGAGGGCGCTGGTGAGGCCAGGGCCAGGTGCTGGTGGGGCCGGGCGCTGGTGGGGACGGGCACAAAACACACCAGCACCAGCCTCTTCCCCTCTGGTCCCCCTCGCTGGCTCCTGGCCACTCCCCCGTGATACCCCTCTCTCCCCCATGGCTCTTCCCCGTCTTTTCTCCGACCTCCTATCCCCCACACCCCCCTCCCTCGCCCTCACCCCCCTCCGTCTCCCCACACCCCCCCCCCCCCCCCCCAACCCCCCCCCCCCCCCCCCTCCCCCACTCCTACCCCTCTCCCCTCCCCCCCCTCCTGTCCCCCATGCCCCTCTCCCTCCCCCACTGCCCCCTCCCTCCCTCCCCCACACACACCTCCGCACCCCCCCCCCACACCCCTCCCTCCCTCTCCCACTCCTGCCCCTACCACCCTCCCTCCCCTCCCCCACAACCCACTCCCTCCCCCGCAACCCCCCTCCCACCCCCACACCCCCCTCTGCCCCCCACACCCCCCTCCCCACCCACACCCCTCTCCACGCCCCACACATTCCTTTTCCCACTCCACCCCACCCCCCCACCCCCCACACATGAAGCGAAGGGGAAGGGAGTGTTTGGAGATGAGGGGAAATGAGCCACACCTGCACAGTTAGGGGCTATGGGTGAGTGGTGGAATATTCCGTTGGGGGAATGGGTTGCATTGGGGGAACAGGTGAGTGGTGGAATATTGCATTGGGGAATGGGTTGTGCTGGGGGATCAGGCCTCCCATGTGACTGGGACCCAACGGGTCCCACTTAGTCTAGTACTCCCTAAAATCCTGTAAGATCTCCACACTTTAATCCCCTTTTCTCTTTCCAATAGAACTCCAGCAATTCATCTGTCTCTGAATTACTTGCATTCCAGTCCAATGCTAATTTGCACAAGCGAACATGGGCTCCTTGAGCACAAATATTTAGTAGTCCCGTAATGATTAAATATCACTGTGCTTCATATTTAGTGGTATGCTACAGGGAAGTGTGGTTAATCTGGACTTCTACTTTAAACATGATCTTGGTGAAGTTGGAGGTGAGGGGGCGTCTTGTAAAATCCTCCAAGCACTGCTCATCTTCCGCGTGACAATGACCCTTAATGCAGCAGGATTGAGTCTCTGTTTTCTGCTGATCCCGAATTGAAGATTATTAATTACTGTGATGAGTAGAACAGATGAAATAAAAATAAATGCACCTGGGTCCAGCTTTCGAAATTTAAAAGGAACCATTGAAGACGTGAAAAAAAGCTTAATGGCCTTTGACTTTCAAAGAGGATTCTCTACAAATAAGAGATTTCATACACAAATGACTGTGGGCTGTTCAGAAAGGCAATAAATCATTCCCCATGGGCTCAAAATCGTATAATTAGAAGCCGTGAGAATATGGGTTAGTTCAGAAAATGTTTTCTGCATCTTTCTTTCCTTCTATCTCTCTCTCTCTCTCTCTCTCTCTCTCTCTCTCTCTTTCTCTCTCTTGATACATTTTCTTAGCTCCATTCCTCAAACCTCCTTGTGAACAAAAATGAAATGGATTGCAGCATCTGTCATCACTTTGCAATGCACCATCGCACTTCTACTCACTGAAGAACTTTTGAAATGTAATTGCAGTTATAATATTGGGAAAATATACTCTGTATCTCTCTGAATCTCTCTGAGGAAATATTTTACAAGACACAATATGTGGTAAAACATCAAAATGCTATTGAAAATCAACAAACCCCAGATACTGGGATATTTGAAGTAAAAGCAAAAAAATGCTGCAAGCATCGGCAATGTAAGCTTGAGAAACAACTCCTCATCTTCCATCTGGGCATGTTGTAAACTGTAGGACTCAGTACTGAATCCTATAATGTGAGGTACTTTGCTTTCTCACTTTGTACTAGAACTGTGCAGTTTTACTGCAAGGTTATCCTTCTGCAATACTGACTCAGATTTGCTCTTGTCACAAACACTGACTTCTCTCTTTCCCATTTCATGAAACGTTAATTCTGTTTCTCTTTCCCACAGATCCTGCCCGACATGCTGAGCTTTTCCAAAATACAAAATATATTGCTTTATTTGGATGCATTCATGATATTGCATACATATGTTGTGTTAGATTTCCATAATTTTTAGACACATTTTTGAAGGGCACAGATGGGGTAGGTAATGGGAAACTTCTTCTCAGAACTGAGGTGTCTAAGCAGAGGAGGCATAGGATTCCAGTATGGTGTAGAAAGGCTTAGAGTGGATCTGAGAAGACTTGTTTCACCCAAAGGATGGTTGGAATCTGGACACATTGCCTGAGGGAATATTTGAACAACATTCAAGAAGTAGAGATTAAGAGGAATATGGATCAAATGCAGGCAAATGGGAATAGCTAAGATGGTCATCTTCGACAGCATGTTGTGAGTTGGACAAAATGGCCTGTTTCTGTGCTGCATTACTCCACGACCAAGTATCCAGTTGAGAACTTGAATCACCACAATGTAGAAAGCTACGGGCCAAGTGGTGGTAAAGTGTAGATGGGTACGTAATGGTCAGCATGGGCACTGTGGGCTGAAGGGCCTATTTCTGTGCCATATAACAATGGCTATCATCACTTGAGCTCCAAGCCCACACTTCCTACATTTATGGAGCGACTTCAATTCAGTGTCCTGTATGAGGAAGAATTGCACGGCACTCTGCCCACTGAGTTTAGGGTTTATAATTTCATAAATCCCAGTTCGAGTCATGAAAGACGAGTTATTGTCAGGCTGGTTCTGTTGACAGCCCTGACCAATGATATGTTTAATGTGGTAACAGAT
This sequence comes from Leucoraja erinaceus, assembly GCF_028641065.1. Lineage (NCBI taxonomy): Eukaryota > Metazoa > Chordata > Chondrichthyes > Rajiformes > Rajidae > Leucoraja > Leucoraja erinaceus. The sequence goes on from NC_073384.1 coordinate 21,451,178, forward strand.
AGAGGCTTGGCTTTGCATTACACATAATTCACAGAACGAATTATATGAGGCTCAGGTGAGGTATAAAAATGAGGTTAATTGTTTTACATTAAATAAAGCTACATTAAATGGGGTATAGATAGTGATGGAAACATTCCCACTTATCAGAGTTGGCACGGTGGCGCAGCGGTAGAGTTGCAGCTTTAATGCGCCAGAGATCCAGGTTCGATCCTGACTACAGGTGCTGTTTGTACGGAGTTTGTACGTTCTCCCCTTGACCTGGAGCTCCAGGAACTCCAGTTTCCTCCCACACTTCAGAGACGTATAGGTTTGTAGGTTAATTGGCTTGGTAAAATTATAAATTGTCCTTGGTGTGTATAGGATAGTGTTAGTGTACGGGGATTGCTTGTCGGGGCAGACTCAGCAGGCCGAAGAGCGTGTTTCCGCACTGTATCTCTAAATTAAAAAGGAAAGGACATAGATTTAGTAAAGGGCGTAAAGAGGAAGAGATTCTTATGGGATCTGAGGGAAACCCGTTTCACTCAAAGATTGGTGAAAACCTGGAATACAATGGCCGAGAGAGTAGCTGGAACAGAATCAATGCCATAACTTAGGAAGTGTCCAGATGCATTGTCCATCAGCCATGATCACAATGAATGGCGGTGCTGGCTCGAAGGGCCGAATGGCCTCCTCCTGCACCTATTTTCTATGTTTCTATGCTATGGTCCAAGTGGTGGGATATGGGATTTATATAGATGGGTGCCCTGTGGTCTTAATGGGCATGGTGGGCTGAATGCACGTTCTATGTTATATAACCATATCATATGTTATATAACGGAGTCCATGACTCCATCTAAAATATGGTGACATTAAGATCATGTGGAAGGGGCCATGATATCAAGTGTCTCCTTTCTTTTGTCAGATTGTCCTGCTGCCTTCAGAGAGCTCTGTGCCTGAAATCCCACATCACTCTGATGCTGCCCTCTCTTTTAATTTGCACCACTGAGCTCATAAATGACAGTAATGATTTTACGTCATTTCAGTCAAAAATACTTCCCTTTTAATATTTAAACAACAATAGTGAAGGAATTTAATTTAAACCTGCCGGGAGATTATTATGACAATGGATATCTTTGCGTATAATTGTGAAATAAAACTATCACTAATTTATATACTGGATATAAAATCAGTCCACTATTGGACACGTTTAATTAAAAAACAGAACGCTGAGATTCACAGATATATTTTAAAACCGTACTCCTAAATGAAGCACAGTGTCTGTTGCCTAGCAACATCTCTGCAGAAGCACAGTATGAATCAGTGTCACAGGTCATGGGTGACATTAACAAAAGCCGGGGCAGCAGAGAACAAGACAATACCAGACAGGCTATGTGTGGGAGAATACAAACCTACATTTATGTAGCACTTTACACAGCCTTGGAGCATCAGCCTTGCCCCACACCCAGCAAAGAAAGTTGCTGTGGTGATGTAATAAATGCAATAAAAATTTGTAAGTACAATGTGATAATTATCAGTCATAGAATTATGCAGCACAGAAATATGCTCTTTGGTACAACTTGTCCATGCTGACCAAAATGCCTTTCTGAGACGTCCCATTTGCCATCAATTGGCTCATATCCTAACCTTTTCTCATCCATGAACCTGTCCAAATACCTTTCAAATGTTGTTATCCCTCTACCACTTCCTCTGACAGCTCGTTCCATGTAGCCACCAAACCTCTGTGTGAAAAACTTGCCTCTCAGGCCCCCTTTAAATCTCCCCTCCCCTCACCTTAAATCTATACTCTCTAGTTTTAGACTACCCTGGCTTGGGAAAAAGACTGTCACCATCCACCTTATCTATGCCCCTAATGATTTTATCAAATTAAGTTGCTTCTTGATGCTCTGGGGAAAGTTGTCCAGCTTAATAACATCCCTGATATAGTATGTTGATCAGAACTGCACACAATATCTGCACACAATATTTGAAGTACAATCTCAACAATGTCTTATAAAGCTATAATATGACATTGTAACTGTTATACTCAATGGTCTGTTCGATGAAGGAAAATATGTTAAAAGCCTTTTGCATCGCTTTGTCTATGTCACTATGTTCAGGGAACTATTTTACAGTACTTGTTCCTCTGTTCTGCAACACGCTCAAGGCCCATGTCATCTACTTTGTAAGTTCTAGCCTGGTATAACATACAAATCTATTTTTATGTTGTTCACAAAGGGACTAATGTTGACTGGGACAACACCGTGAATTCCTTTGAATGTGTAATGGCTTGTACAACAGAAGGTAACTAAAAAGGAAATACAGGAAGAAAAGATGAAATATGAAGGTAAGCTACTGTAATAATATAAAAGCAAATAGCAAGAGTTTCTTCAGTTATATAAAGAGTAAGGAAGGGGTGGGAGATTGCAACCTTCACGTGGACCACCCTGTTTCGACGAATGCAATCAACCTGGCATGCACAATCAAGTAGATCAAATAGAACAAGTTGTCCTACAACTTTAGGCTGTGCACGCCATATGCAACAAGAAGAAGAGTAAGGAAGTGGCAAGAGTGGAAGTTGGGCTGCTGGAGAATGATGCAGGAGAAGTGATAAGGGGGAATTAAGAAATGACAGAGGTGTTGAATAACCTTTTTATTCCAATAAGGGAGCAGGTAGCAAATCAAAGGTAGCAAATCAAATCCAAAACCTCTGAATGAAGTGTGCAAAGTAGAGATAATTAGCCAAGGGAATGTAAATCATGGAACGATCAAATTGTTTGGTCACAGAGGGAAAACTTTTGAGTTCATGTCAGCCCCTTGACGGAGCAATCCCATCTGTCCCATTCCACTGCCCTTTCTCTCTTAGCTATGTATGCTTTTCCTCGCTCAAGTGTTGACCCCGTTCCACAGTCTAGATCCTGATTGATTTCCGATTTCCCAACCCCCACAAGCACCTCTTTGCAGCTCAATGAGTAAATAACCTTTTCAAGAGTCAATAGTGTTTAATTGTCACACGCACCAGGACCAGAACGATGAAGCAGAATACAGAAAGGAGATTGACTACCTCGTAACTTGGTGCCAAGACCTTATCCTCTCCCTCAATGTCATCAAAACTAAAGAGATAGTCGGTGACCTCAGGAAGTGAAGCAGTGCTCACTCCAGCAGACATTCATGGCACTGAAATGGTGAAGGTCGAAGGTTCATAGGAATAAATATCACCAGCAAGTTTATTTTCATTTCACTGGACACCTTGACTTGACCTAAACCAGCCACATCAAAGCTATGGCCAAGAAAGCACACAGATGCCTCTACTTCCTTAGTAGGCTTAGGAGGTTCGGCATGTCCCCTACAACTCACCAAATTCTACAATTGTGCCGTAGAAAGTATTTTATCAGGATGCATCACAGCCTGGTTCAGGCACTGCTCTATCAAAGACCACAAGGAATTGCAGAGAATAGTGGACATAGCCCAGACTATCATGCAAACCAATTCTATCTGCACTTCACTCTGCCTCAGCAAGGCTGCCAGCATATTCAAGGACCAGCCTCACCCCTTTTACTCCCCTCTCCCATCAGGTAGGAGATACAGAAGTTTGAAAACCCATACCTTCCCAGTTTCTTCCCAGTTTCCAGGCTGTTATCAGGCAACTGAACATCACCTCTCATCACGTAGTGTGGTCCTGACCTCCCATCTACCTCATAGACCTTTGAACTGCCTTCAATCGGACTTCAGCTATCTTCAATATTATATTTGCATTAAATGTTGTAGTCTTTATCCTTTATCTTTACACTGTGAACGGCTTGATTTTATTCATGTGTAGCCTTTTATTTGACTGGGTATCAAGCAAAGAAAAGCTTTTCGCTATATCTCAGCACATGTGGCAATAATAAACTAAATTGAACAAAACATTTGCTGCAACTTTTTGGGCATTTCCTCAATCATTAAGGCCAGGAGTTTAAAACTGTACCCACTGGCTGAGCCAACAGGTCCCCTCTAATTAGCCTGTCTAAATTATGCAGCATTTGAACTCACACGCACACTTGGCGATGCCTATTAATTAATGTGCAAACATGGCTATCGGCAAAGATGTGAGTTAAATGTTTTTTTTGATGCAGCAAGTGTTGGGAAACATTCTGCTGAGCGCTAATTGAGCTTATTAGCCGCTGTAGACACAGGCAGATGCACTGGCAGATCATTGTGTCCAACGTTTCACAATCAATTAGCAGTGATTGAGGCAGAGGAATGGATAGAGATGGAATTGCTCTGGTCAGCATCTTCTTTCGTGCCTCATGCAGTATAGAAAGAGTATTTACAAGTTTTTTTAATTATTCAACCTATGACGGATGCCGGCAGTCGCCTGTAAAGGTCACGTAAGTGGGGCAAACCCCCAAGTGTGTAGGCATTCATAGAATTCACAACTTCCACCAGGTTTAACTCTTTTACCAAAGATAGAAGCAGAGTGCTGGAGTAACTCATCAGCTCAGGCAGCATCTCTGGAGAAAATGGATAGGTGACATTTCGGATCAAGGCCGTTCTTCAGGATCCCGACTTGAAGCATCATCAATCTATTTTCTCCAGGGATGCAGCTTGATCCACTGAGTTACTCCTGCATTTTGTGTCTATGTTTGGTATAAACCAGCAGTTCCTTTTTTATTACATTTCAAATCTATTTGCTACAGTACTCACCATCAGTATTATGTATCTGCCCCCTGTGAGTTACCTGTCTATAGTAAAATAACATACCGAGTGCTCAGAGAAATACACTTGTAGTGCAAAGATCTAACGTGTTTGATTTATTCAAGGTTTCCCCTTGGGATGTTCACACAAGATCAAATATTTTGAATAGTAATATCTGAGCTGCAGAGGAAAAATAGCCGATACAAAGCAGTGAGAGAGAGGGGAGAGATAAAGATAGGTGATAGGTGTCTCCTTCACATCGGCAAGATCAAGTGCAGACTGGGTAATCATTTTGCGGAATACTTGTGCCCTGTCCACAATGGCCGTCTTGATCTTCGCATTGCATGTCAATTCAATTCCCCTTCCCATTTCCACACTGACCAGCCTTTGTTTCAACACTGCCCTCTCCCCTTTCCCGACTTGATTCTGTCTATCATCTCAACCTCCATCTAATTCCACCTGACATCTTACAGCTTCCACCTCACCCCTCCCTCTCGTTTCAATAAATTGGATATCTTTCCTCTTCACTCACAGTCCTGATGCAGAGCCTCGACACAACCCCTTTGAACCAATAGGTTGCTGCAGCAGTTTGTTATTGGTCATTATTCTAGCCGTGAATTTAACGGAGGGAAAGTCATTTTAAATGAAAAACACGTCTCCAGGTCAGAGCCCACAGAGGAAAGTGACAAAACAACTGCTGAAGACTCAGGAACATCAAGAAACTGCAAAACTGACCTCTGGAGTGGATTCTGAAATGGCTACACGATCTAAGACTGAGTTGACCACAAAAGAGAAAAAAGAAATGGAGGAGTTAAGTCAAGTCAAGTCAAGTTTATTCGTCACATACACATACGAGATGCGCAGTGAAATGAAAGTGGCAATGCTCGCGGAACAACAAAACAACCAAACAAATTATAAACACAATCATAACACACATATTATTTTACATAATAAATAATAGAATGAAAAACGTTCTGTACAGTTAGTCCCTGGTGAGAAAGGCGTTTACAGTCCGAATTGCCTCTGGGAAGAAACTCCTTCTCAACCTCTCCGTTCTCACTGCATGGCAACGGAGGCGTTTGCCTGACCGTAGCGGCTGGAACAGTCTGTTGCAGGGGTGGAAGAGGTCTCTCATGATTTTGTTTGCTCTGGAGTTGCACCTCCTGTTGTATAGTTCCTGCAGGGGGGTGAGTGAAGTTCCCATAGTGCGTTCGGCCGAGCGCACTACTCTCTGCAGAGCCTTCTTGTCCTTGGCAGAGCAATTCCCGAACCAGATGGTAATGTTCCCGGACAAGATGCTTTCCACCGCCGCTGCGTAGAAGCACTGGAGGATCCTCGGAGACACTCTGAATTTCCTCAATTGCCTGAGGTGGTAAAGGCGCTGCCTTGCCTTACTCACCAGTGCTGAGGCGTGTGATGACCATGTCATATCCTCAGAGATGTGGACTCCCAGATATTTAAAACAGTTCACCCTATCCACAGGATCCCCATTTATACTCAATGGAGTGTACGTCCTCGGATGATGTGCCCTCCTAAAGTCCATGATCAGCTCCTTCGTTTTTTTGATGTTCAAGAGGAGGCTGTTCTCCTGGCACCAGAGTGCTAGATCAGCCACCTCCTCCCGGTAGGCCCTCTCATCATTGTCTGAGATCAGGCCCACCACCACAGTGTCATCAGCAAACTTAATTATTGAATTGGAGCTGAACCTAGCCACACAGGCATGTGTGTACAGGGAGTACAATAGGGGGCTGAGGACGCAACCCTGGGGCGATCCTGTGCTCAGGGTGAGGGACTTCGATGTATTCCCTCCCATCTTGACTACCTGGGGCCTGGCGGTGAGAAAGTCCAGGACCCAGGCACACAGGGAGGTGTTGAGCCCCAATTCCAGTAGCTTCCCGGCCAGTCTGGTGGGGACTATCGTGTTGAAGGCTGAACTGTAGTCTATGAACAGCATCCTCACGTAGCCCCCCTTCTGGCTGTCCAGATGGGAGAGAGCGGTGTGCAAGACCTGGGAGACCGCATCGTCCGTGGACCTGTTCGGACGGTATGCAAACTGCAACTGGTCCATGTTCCGAGGGAAGAAGGCGCAGATGTGATTCTTCACCAGCCTCTCAAAGCATTTCATGACTACCGAGGTAAGGGCCACCGGACGGTAGTCATTCAAGCAGGCTGGGGAGGCATTTTTTGGTACCGGTACAATGATGGATTTTTTGAAGCAGGCAGGGACCACGGACTTGTCCAGGGAGAGGTTGAATAATGTAGTGAGCACTGGAGCTAGCTGCGTAGCACAGGACTTGAGTACTCGCCCCGAGATGCCATCGGGGCCTGCAGCTTTTCTTGTGTTCACCCGTGTCAGTGCCCTCCTCACGTCGTGCTCGGACAGCGAGCATGTTAAAGAACTCGGTAAGAGATTTGAAAAATGATTTGAAAGTTGGAAACTTAAATTTGATGGAAAACATACAATCCATTAATGCCGGTAATGAAAAAATACTTGCTGGCATTGGTGCTCTGCAAAAAAGAGTTGATGATGTGCAAGAAGAATTAACGGGGAAAATTAATAAGGTGGCAGAAGAGACCACAAAGATGTTTGAGGCTGTGCATGAAACTGTTTCCGCAAATGTAACTGCAGTAAAAGACATGGAAGCTGTTGTGGAAGAGATGGCCGGAAATATGGAGGCAATGAAGTTAGAATTAGACAGCCTCAAGAGCCAACTTACAAAAGTCTCTGATAAATGTGTTGACCTAGAAGCTCGCTCAAGACGTCAAACTATACGAAAACGTGGAGTAAAAGAGGGAGCTGAAGGGGACAATGCCTGTGAGTTCACTGCCAATCTAATCAAACACGTACTCAATCTACCTGACGCACCTGTAATTGAAGTAGCACATCGACTACCCAGATTTAAATCAAGATCTCAAGGAGAACAAGCCTACCCACGACAGATCATAGTCAAACTTCGGGATATCCCAACAGTGAAAGCGCTGATGAAAAAAATTAAATACGGAGAGAAGATGATGTACAGAAATGATTCTATTAAACTCCTACGGGACTACCCTTATGAGATTGTGCAAAAGGGAAGAAAGTTCTCACAGACCAGAGAAGCTCTTTACGGTGTCAAGGGCGTCATATGTGGAGTGTTTTATCCGGCCAGGATGCGTATTACTTTCATGAGAATCTCAAAAACATTCACTAACTCGGTAGAATCTCTTAAATACGCTCAAGAAATCGTGGCCAAGGCAGCAACAAAAGAAGATTGATCACCAAGACGTCATGAACAAATTAATTTGATTATTCCCCCAACGAGAATATTAGAAGAAAAGTGAAATAAGTGAATAACACCAATCTTTAAAAATTATTATATGCAACAGATTTTCCACGAGACGTGTCTAGACATTATAATCTTCCCTTGAACATTGTGGAATCTAACTCAAGGACACTCTGTGCTCAAACGAGGAAAGACTGATAACATGAGAGTGATGATCTGCTGAGCTGAGAGAGAGCGAAAAACATCACATGGCTTACATAGTTTTACAAAATATAGAGAATTAATAATAATTAATAATTAACAATACTAATATAGAAACAGCAATTGAAACTGACAAAAATGTGTTATAACGCAGACAACACTGTAATCACATATGTTCCGCAGCTAGAGTGGGGAGGGGAGGAGACTCAGGCACCTGGCACAATTCCAGGAGCCTGACTCTGGTTAACCCTTTCAGCGAACAGCTCACTTTTAACAATACTAAAACCAATTATAAATAGTTAAGAGATAAAGAGTGAGGAATATATGTAACTGACTACATGATTAGATTTGATAAGTCGGAATGAAACATATATATATACTGCAACTGGGTGAAATAGAACTGATTTGGAAACGGTACCGACCCCCTAGGTTTTGGGTAATAAAGGCAGCGGGGCTAACCTCGTAACATCTACGCCGGAAGCGATATCGATGTCGTACCCCACAGACGAGTGGACCACTCACTACGGTGTCGGAAACTCAGACACCGTACATTTATTTGATATACTTTTTTTTTAATCACAATATGTCACATTTATGTGGTTTTTTTTCAAGGACAATCGCAGAGGGGAACTACCAAGGAAGTCTATAATATAAATGCCCCCAAAATAACCAGAGTCCTGAGGTATGGATGCACCATAATAAATAAGGTCATTAAAATTGGTAAAAATGTATAACAACAATCAAAAGAAAATGGGAGGAATCACACTATGTAGTTGGAATATAAGGGGTATTAATGAACCTATTAAAATGGGCAAGATACTAGCTCAGTTGAAATCATACAACACGGACATTTCGTTTCTACAGGAAACGCATCTTAAACATCAAGATCAGACGAGACTGAGGGCGAACTGGATAGGCCAAACATTTCACTCTTCATTCACTTCCAAATCTAGAGGTACTGCAATCATTATTTGTAAAGGAATTCAATTTAAATCAAAGAATACTATTTCAGATAAGGAAGGGAGATACCTTATAGTAGCAGGAGAGATCAATAATACGCCAATTATGCTGGTAAACTAATATGCGCCCAATTTTGATAACCCTCAATTTTTTAATAAAATTCTGAATATAATTGCAGAATTTAATTTTCAAAATGTTATAATTGGAGGAGACTTTAACTGTGTTTTAGACCCTTATTTAGATAAATCGATGCAAAAACAAAAAGGTAATATGAAATCTAAAACCAGTGAACTCTTACATACATATATGGAAAACACAAATATAGCAGATGTGTGGAGGATTGCAAACCCAACGGGAAGGGATTATTCGTTTTATTCAACGGTGCATAAAACATACTCATGGATAGACTATTTTCTTGTGGATACAAAATTAATTCCGCATACTATGAACCCTAAATACCACATTAATGCGATTTCAGACCACTCTCCGTTAACTTTTGTTTTAAAATTAGAAGGAATGTCTATGAATAAATCGTTCTGGAGGTTTAATTCGCAAATTTTAAAAGACCCACAAGGGAGTATATATCTAAAAAAACAGATGGACCTATTTTTTGAGATAAATGATACACCAGATATATCCCCCACGCTATTATGGGAATCCTTCAAAGCATTTATTAGAGGAGTCATTATTTCATTTCAAGCTTATCAAAATAAAAAGAATACGAATAAACAAAGACATTTAGAAGAACAAATAAAACAATTAGATACAGATAATGCTAAAGATCCAACTATGGATAAACATAATAAAATCCTACTATTGAAATTCAAGCTAAATAAATTATTGTCAGAGAAAGTTATAACACTATTTCAAATTACAAACAAGAACACTTCGAATTCGGGTACAAACCCCACAAACTTCTAGCAGCCAATTGAAAAAACGAGAAAAAGAGAATGCAATACTAAAGATTAAATCAGATAGAGGGGAATTATTAACATTACCCAAGGATATCAATAAAAGATTTGCTCAATTTTACCAGAATCTATACACATCTAAAACGTCAATAGATAATAATAAAGTTTCAGAATTTCTGGAAAATTGTAACCTCCCACAATTAGAATTGAGGGAACAAGAGGAACTGGGAGCACAAATTACTTCTAAGGAGATAGAAGACACAATAAAAACACTAAAGAATGGAAAAACACCAGGACCAGACGGATTCAGTGATGAATTTTATAAAGCCTTTTACGACATAGTTACCCCACGATTACAGAAAATGTATACATATGCTTTTAAAGAGCAAAGCTTACCTGAAACATTAGCAGAATCAACGATCACATTAATACTTAAAAAAGATAAAAATATAGAAGAACCAGGATCATATAGAGCTGTTGCTTTGTTAAATACGGATCAAAAAATAATAGCGAAAACACTAGCCAGTAGACTAAGCAGGTATGTTAGTAGACTAATAAATGAGGATCAAACAGGATTTATACCTAAGAGACATTCATTCAATAATTTGCTTAACATAATGCACTCACATAAATCTCACGACCAAGAGTTATCTATCATCTCACTGGACGCAGAAAAAGCGTTTGATCAAGTAGAATGGGATTATATGATTAAAGTATTGCAAAAATTCCAATTGGGAGAGAACTTAATCGCATGGATAAAACTATTATATAACAAACCTACGGCTAGAATACTAACTACTAATATATTATCCTCGAAATTTGAACTATCAAGGGGCAATAGACAAGGATGTTCATTATCACCGCTGTTATTTGCTTTGGTAATTGAACCCCTTGCTGAAAAAATAAGAACACACCTGGATATTTATGGTTATAATACAAAATATTCAAATAATAAAATATCCCTATATGCCGATGATGTACTATTGTACATCACAAAACCACAAATTAGTATACCAAACATATTAAATTTAATTGAGGACTTTGGATCCTTCTCAGGATATAGAATAAATTGGAACAAATGTGAAATTATGTCGATAAAACCAAAAGACTCAACACATCTCCGGAAATTCCCCTTTAAAATAGCTACAGAAAAATTCAAATATTTGGGAATTGAAATTACTAGAAATTACCAGGATATGTTTAAAGCCAATTATAATCCCTTACTCAAGAAATTAAATAATTTGATTAAATTCTGGAAAACACTTCCGATGTCCTTAATAGGCAGAATAAATGCTATAAAAATGATGTTTTTACCACAAATCCTATACTTATTTCAATCAATACCTATATATCTCCCAAAAAAGTTTTTCAAAAAATTGGACTCAGACATTACAAATTTTATATGGGATTATAAATCCCATAGAATACAAATAGCACACCTTAATAAACGAAAAGAGTTGGGGGGTCTAGCGCTCCCTAATTTTATGTATTATAATTGGGCAGTAAATATTAAAAATATGATTCACCTGCTGGACAATTCTGCCCAGCAGGCGGACTGGATGGTAATGGAAAAAGGGGACTGCTCCCCGAGTAATATAGGAGCGACTATCCTCTCACCAATAAATTTGAATAATAAAAATTATAATAAAAATCCAATTATACATAGCACAATTAGAACATGGAAACAAATAAAACAGAATATAAAATTAAGAAACCTATCTCTTTTAATACCAATAGTCAATAATCCATCGTTTAAACCATCAATCATAGACAAATCATTTATACAATGGGAAAGAATGGGAATCAAAACACTCGAAGATCTGTATGAATTGGGAAAATTACTATCATTTCAACAACTACAACTGAAATATAATTTGAAAAATAACCAATATTTTAAATATCTTCAAATTCGTGATTATCTGAAAAAATACACAAAAGACTATCATAATATGCCTTCCGACTTACTGGATGAAGCAATGAAGACAAAGGCGGAATCAGCTAATCTAATATCGTACCTATATAATATCATTTTAAACATAGAAATACCCACAACAGATGGAATTAGAAGAGACTGGAAACAAGAATTAGTTATAAAAATTTCAAAAGAGAGCTGGGATAATCATTTACTACAGGTGCATAAATGTTCGATCAACGTACGACATACGCTCATCCAATTCAAAACATTACATAGATTATATTATTCAAAAACTAAATTAAATAAAATCTTCCCTAATGTTTCACCAATCTGTGATAAATGTCTGTGCCAAGAAGCTACCATAGCACATTCTTTTGTTTTTTGTACAAAAATTCTGGTATGAAATATTTGATATTTTTTCAAAATTAATCAAAATAAAACTGGTACCAAAACCAGAATGGATTATTTTTGGAATATCGGAAGGTAACCCTGAACTAAACGTGTTTCAGAAGAATTTATTCAATTACGGGCTAATAATGGGAAAAAAGTTTATACTTAAATTCTGGAAAAATGCGCCCACACCAACAATAAAAATGTGGATATCAAATATGTTTGAAACATTACATCTGGAAGAGATGAGATTCCTCTTAGCAGGTAAAGCAGACCAATTCCAAAAGACGTGGTCTATGTTTCTAAAAATTAAAAAAATAAAAAAATAAATAAAAAAGACACAAATTGCAGCATGGAGCTGGTGGAGATTCAGGTGATGGAGCTGGTGGAGATTCTGCTTCACAGTTCCAGGGCTTCAGGTTCAATCCAAACCTGCAGGATTGTTTTTGTGGAGTTTGCACGTTGTGACCATGTAGTTTTTCCCTTGGTGTTCAGGTTTCATAAAGACTTGTCGATTGGTAAGTTAATTGGCAAGTTAAGTGGGTGAGACTCGGGGGTAAACTGGAATGTAGGGAGAATAAAACGGGATTGGTGTAGGATTGGTGTAGAAACATAGAAACATAGAAATTAGGTGCAGGAGTAGGCCATTCGGCCCTTCGAGCCTGCACCGCCATTCAATATGATCATGGCTGATCATCCAACTCAGTATCCCTTGTAATTGTAAATAGGTAGTTGATGGTCAATGTGGACTCAGTGGGTTGAAGGCCCTGTATCCATGCTGCATAGTCATAGATTTACACAGCTTGGAAGCAGGCCCTTCAGCCCAACTCGTCCATACCGTGGGAGAGTCTAGGACTAGAGGTAATAGCCTCAGAATTAAAGGATGTTCCTTTTGGAAGGAGATAAGGAGAAATTTATTTAGTCAGAGAGTGGTGAATCTGTGGAATTCTTTGCCACATAACGCTGTGGAGGCCGTCAGTGGATATTTTTAAGGCAGAGATAGATAAATTCTTAATTAGTACAGGTGTCAGAGGTTATTGGGAGGGCAGGAAAATAGGGTGAGGAGGGAGAGATAGATCAGCCATAATTGAATGGAGGTGTAGACTTGTTGGGCCAAATGGCCTAATTCTACTTCTATTCCTTATGACCTTACTAGACCAAGTGCAGACCCGTTGGGTCTGTTCCCCTAAGGCACCCGTTCCCTATGGAGACGCTGTCCTCTAACTCAAGCCGTTCCCAAATGTAAGATTTCAGCACTCCCCTTGCCTCCCTCAGCAGTGCTATTGAATAAGAAATCAAATTGCACTTGCCCTGCATGTTGCAATAGCAATTCGCCCTTCCCCTTGCTAGTCTATCCATTGTGACATCATTAGTTCAAGCTGCCATGGTTATGACGTCATCATTTGAAGCTGGTCGTTATGAAATTCAAAGACGTCATCATTTGAAGCTGGTCGGTTTGAAATTCAAGGTAGTTAATCAGTAATAAGTCGTGAAATAAAGCATAAAATGTTCAGTGAAAGTGATCTCTACCTCAAGGGGAAAAATTTGAATCAGAATATGTAAAAATCTTGTGAAAGTTGGCATTTTTAAAGCTTTAATCGTGAATAACGTGTCAAATATAGGATGAAATCTTCATTGAGGCCTGGCTCTGCCAGCTGAGCCATTTGGACGTCATAATTTGAAGCTAGAAGTTTTAATTTCAAAGTCTTTTGAGTTAATCCGTAATGAGTGGAGAATAAATTGAGAAATAAAGCACGAAATGTTCATTTAAGATGTTCTCGGTCTTGACGGGAAAAATATCAACTGGGTTATGTAAAAATGTAATCGTTAGCGTGTAGCTTTATCGAAAAGATGTAAAAACAACCACATATATACACACTAACAAGATCAGAGTTTTAATAAGTATATGATGATAACCAAGTTGTCTGTATGTCTATAAATTATCTTGGTTTCTCAGCTGGGTTCAAAGAAGTAAGTTCCCCAAAAGGTTACAAAGGTCTTTGTAATCATGCTCTTAACACATTTTGTTTTTAACAAGTTAACCCTTTGATATAACAATAAAGGTGTTGTATAAGATGGCCAAGTGGTGTCTCTTTATCACTTAGTCCAGGCAGTCAGTAGTTAGTCCAAATGTTCTATTATGGGCAATAACTTAAGACAAGTATCTTGCAGCAGTATATTAGTGCCATGAAATTACACATTCAGGACCATAATTAGCAGCAAAACCTGGAAATATTCAGCAAATCAGCATCCATGGAGAGGGAAGCAAAGTTAAACCCCTGTCCCACTTAGGTAATTATTTCGGCGACAACGGGCTACTAATTTGTCACCACATGTTCGTGGGGTGATGCCTGTATGGTTGTGAGTAGTCTCCTCAAGTCGCCTAAAGAGTCGTAATGTTTTTCTGGTTGCTGCTGGATTTTGGAATGTTCAAAACTTTTCGGCAACTGTGGGCTTGACGTAGGTTAATGTAGCTTGTCTTGTCCTGTCGTAGGTGCTGTCATAGGTTGTGGCCAGGATGACAAAGGTTGTCGCCTGGTGACGTTGGTTGTCGCTGGGTGCTGACTTCAGTGAATTCCATGGGCAACTACCTACGTCAACCTATGTCAACCTATGTCAACCATGGACAGGGACCGGCGACTGAATTGTCTTCAGTTGTCGCCGACAGGGTCGTTGCTTGTCGTAGCTTGTTGCGGGTGGACGTTGGTTGACTTTGGGTG